>NC_079478.1:600000-883552 GCF_026230105.1 Diorhabda sublineata
TTCAAACCGACAGAAGAAAACTTCGCCAGAACGTCTTCCAGTTTAATCCACGCATGACGGTCATTCATATATTGCTGGTGCGTTACATAACCCGGCATAATTCCAATTAAATTCTATCAATTGAATATTATTACTTGTCAAACTATATCATAGTGATACTGTCCGGCAGCGTTTTCCTGTTTGGTGAATAAATATCATATAAACGTGAAGAATAATTTTATAAATATCCAATAAGTATATTTCTTTTTTCAATTAGTTATAAAATCGTAGTACCGGCTGAGGCTACAAAGGACGTACTGTCTGGTAGAGTACCTTACATTCTGGTTGAAGATGAAGGAGTTACAATCTTTAAGCCCGTTCATATGTTTGCTGCTCTAAAACTGAAGAAGGAAACGATTGAACATCTTGAAGATTACAAATGTATTGGAGCACACGAGAGATTTTTGGAAAAACGGCCCAAGAAGAGAGTAGGGCTAGGATATAGAAGAAAATATATTTCTCCAGAATTGATTGGAAGAGGAATTTTTGTAAGTTATGATTTTAAAATTGTAGAATTCTCTATTTATCATGATGAGTTTCCACAGCATTACAATTATTACATTATAGTTTGTTTCAACCATCACGCGCGGGAAAATGACATTATTGACGCTGTTACTATGTTACTGTTACTACAATTAACACTAGACTCTTATAAAACAAAAACATCTATACCCAAATCATATTCAATTAGTTCAGCGATTATATCCTGGAGATGAAATCCATAGGTTGGAATTTGTAGATGGATTAACAATCATCCACCAATGCTGTACAGGACATTGTGTACAGGTGAAGTCCAATTTACAAGAGATGGGATAAATTATTCCTTGAATCCAAAAATCCACAGTAAATTAATATAAAAGAGGAGTTGACACTGTTTAGTACCTACATGATGTATTCTACTCTATATATATGTAAAGAAAAATATAATTTTCTTTTGCGTGTTATTTTGCCGTAAGTCCGTTTGTGACAGATGATCTGTCACTGTCATCGATGGGAAGCAGGGCATAACCTCGAATGTCGTATTGTGTGATTGTGTGCTGGAAAACAATTTCATTTTTAAGTTTATTTTAATTTGTGATTTTGGAACAGACATTGTTAATAATAACATTAAATGTCGTTTCTTTTCTTACAGGTATGAAATATTTGTTTAGTACTAAATAGGTGCATACTTTTGTTTCATGTAATTTTTAGTTTACATGTTAATAACAATAAATCGCTTTTCTTACAGAGAAACACAATTGTGTTTGATTGACTGTGTCACCAAAACCACAGATATATTGGAAATTGTCTTATATATATGGTAGAAGTTCCTCGTGACTTACTCTGTATAACTGGACAAAAAATTAATATAATAGACTTCACAACTGAAGCAATAAAATATCAAAAACATTTATAATTTGGTTATATGTATACGTTAATTTTCTATTTAAATAATAAAATTTGTATCTCAAAAATAAAATGTATTCTAGAACTATACTCTGTTCTAAGAATTCCCTTTTTTACATTTGCAATTCATCGACGTAAAACATTATGCCTACTCAACAAGCAATAATGGTCTTAATGAGCATAGTCTTCACAACATTTATACGTTTCATTATCATAATATTGTTCGATAAAGTCAGTTGAAATTACATTAAAATATTTCTTGCAATGATGGATAATATACAACATTGTCCCATTTCCCAATAGGATCACTGACATACATACTTTTTTTTTCAAATATTCGCTCTGTCATACTACGTTAGCTATTTAAAAAATATTTTCCAATAAAGACGGAGGGGTGCCCATTCTCTCTTTGCACCTGTCCAACAACAGGTGAATAGACTTCTTTGAACCATCTCTCTCTCTTCTTAAGCTAACAACACTCAGTTGCGTTCAGGTATTCATGCGCGGATTGTCTAAACCATTTTCCTGTTATCTTCATCTCGTTTCGACACTTTTTTGACTGTTGACAAGTTTAGTGCGGCACTTATATTGTTTTTGTTGGTGTGGTAATTCCGAAGATATTGTTTTTATTCCCTTGAGTTGACACAATGTAAGTAAGGTTTACTAGATTCATCGTTTTACCTTTTGATTCGACAAGTAGGTATTGCTAGCATATTCGTGGAATTTATTAAACCAGATTGTTTGCTAGGAAGAAACGCCTATCTATAATTACTATGAATTAATTCAGAACGCCTTTAAACTGTTTGAAATGATTTAATGTAGAAATTTTTGCAGTTAAAGAATGCAAAGCCATTAATATTATCTTGGGTTCGTATAGTTATAGTACATCATTTAATATGTAAATTGAATAATAAAATAAAGTCTTCTGAAAGTATCATATGTTTCACATTCAACAAAATTTTCAAGCATTACGTTTAGCTGATTCTAGGGGCTTGGATTTATGAATATCATGTTTACATTACAATTGAATTTTTCTAATACTATGTTTGTTGTTGCTTGTGAATTAAATTATAAATGAACTACAACTTACACAATCGGTATTCATTTTTTTTTTTATTTTGGACTATTTGCTTCACTGTGCTATTAGTTACTTTATTCCTGTGTTATAAAAAGATTTTTTTTGGACACTATGTACACTATAGTTCAGACTGTGTCAACCTCCTTTGGTAGGAGGAGATAATCAATATTCAATAATATGTAAAAACGGTTTAAAAATTTACACAACAGTGTTTTTAATGGAAAGAATAATGTCGTATTTAAAAAAATTATTTATTTATTAGAGTTTTAAAATATATATCAAAATTAAAATTGAAAGAGATGCCTCAATAGCTCAATAGGTATTTTTTCGAATCTTTTTTTATCATATATCTCACTCTCTTAATATTTCCTGAAGTAACTAATGAACTGGACGAAACCAACAAACCTCGTTACCACGCGACATCCGTCTGCGTCTTCTTTTCAGTTTGATATACGAAACATAGTTTCTCGCGAAGAAATTTCGTTAAGATCTACGCCTGCAGCCGTTCGCTTAAAACTCCTTTCGTAATATAAAGATACGTAAAGGAATAGCAATAATTTACAAATTGTTTCAAATCTCCAATCCTTTTTCATTTCACAACATTCTATTAATGATATTTCAATTGGTTAATAAAGATATAAAATAATCTAAAATTTGTTTCTTTTTGAAAAATCTGTTATTATGTGACACATACTCTACGCGTCAATTACCAAGTAATCTGTTTATTATTGAAATGGCTAATTTTATATACTGAACTTTCTCGTAGCTCAAATTATTAATTTTACGAGCAATTTGTTTCACTCAATATTTTCACAAAGTTTATTTAACTGTATATATTATACTTTACATATTTCCATAGCAGCAAAGTTTATAAACAATAAGACGGGACAAAAATCACATCTCTGATTAAGTCAAATGTGATTTAACAATAAAAAAATTGTTAAATACAAATCTGTAAGCGGATACAGTGTGTCCCTATAGTGGCATATTGATTCATTCAAAGTGCAGGTGTTTGTTTCTCTAAAATATGCGAGTTTACTTTATTTAAATGGAAAAATAATAAAAATTCAATCAATAATTAAGTTTTAAGTTATTTATCCTGAATCAGAAGGTCATTAAGCTCAACTTCAAACTTGAATGGAAAGATTTGGTGGTTAAGTGCCGGGCAGCTCGCAACCATTCATCAAGTAATTTAATTTGAAGTTATAAAAATAAAAAAACAGAATATTTTTGAACATTAAACTTGATTCAAGATTAAAATCGGACTTTTCTTGTATTCATTAGAAGGAAAGAGTGTTTTAAAATTGAAAAAAGATTCGATAATCTGAGATATTGTCCAAAACTGTAATAAAGACACTTCTTATATCTCTAAGCAAGTAATTCATCACAATTAGCAAGTTACATTTTACTTTGAAAAGTCTATCAAAATATTTGTATGTGTATATATTTAAAAAATATTTGTGTGTTTTTGGAGTAAAAAATAATTTTGTGATTCATCTGTATTAATTTTAGTCCGAATGAGCAATATTCTATTTTTCATCAGAAATAATAACGATGCTAATGACATAATATATTTATTTCCATGAGTAATGAGAACGATGTGTGTGAAGAGGAGTTTGTAATTTATAATTAATAACCCGGTTGATATATTTTACGAATATAGGTTAGGTTAAGTTAGGTTAGGTTAGGAATACAGGTACATGTACTATGTAAGAATATTTGAAACAGAAATTGACTTGAAGTATAAATAGTGAATTATTTTAACTATTATTGTACTAAAATAAATAGTATCAACTCACTTATGTAGAGTCTGAAGTAAATGGGCCACGACAAGCACGGAAGATGCGCGGCGTTCGCTTGTTGTCTTAATTCAAGGCGGGGCCGAACACTGTGTCAGGGGCGTACGTATGAATAAGTTGAAGAATTATAAATTAAAAAAAATATTATTAGTTATCTACTCTTAACATCAACGACACTAAACTAATTGTAAAAATCCATTAAAATATTGTAATATCTCGAGAACCGTTTACCGCAACCACAAAGGGTTCAAAGTGATCTTCAAATTTGAAATTCCCTGAATTTTTTATCTCCCTAGTAGAGCTCTTGATAATAAAAAACTCGATTTCAAACGGTCTTTCTATGGATAAGATACTTTTGGGATGAGATAAAAAAGTTTCGTAGTTTTGATGAAAAAGTCAGGTGCTTCCAGGTAAAGGGAGACGTGTCTGGCTTAAAAAATTCGTATATATGCAAAATTCTGTTTTTATATGGCGATTTGCAGGAGGGTTTTCGATGCAGACGTGATTGGGGACGGTGCAATTTGACATTTTTGTTAGATAGCTGATTAACTAATTATATCGTGCTGTTGTGTAACTGTCAACACTTGATTTTACTGTACTATACTTCTAGTACACTTAACTTTTAAGCACAAAATAATAAATGAAAAAAACTTGAACTAAATCATTATCAATTCGTCATCTTACAAGCGGTTATTAACCGAAGGGTTACTTATTGCTCAGGTTAATTAGACAATCAATGAACATAGCTTAAAAAACAAAGCACAAGTAGGCAATTTCCAAAAAAAGAAGTTATGGGAATTATTTGCACTGGAATCGAATGAAATACCCTGATACTCATCCAATGTGAAAATCCGTTGAAAGTGTATGGAATACCATATAAAAAAATCGATTAATTGAACAAAATTAGCCAAGACAAAAAATGAGTCAAACATTTTTTTTGTTTAATTCGGTCTTCAATAATTTAAAAACAAAGTTAGGTTTGTTGCCTTGATTTCTGAAGTAATTTGAAACGAATGAGTTTGAGGTTAGATTTCATAGTTATGTTTAATTAACTACTAATTCAATTGAGACATTTTCATACGTACAAATTTACAACTTTCATTGATGTAACCAAATCTGTTTCATTTCTAATTTACCATATTCATACAAACGCGTCGGATGGAAACTTTTGAAAAACATCCTGTATTGTTTACTAATTCTATAAATTTATTTTAAATTCTACGGGAAATGCTTTGCAACTCGAAGATGTTTTGTCTCGGTCTAGAGCACAATTTGAATCTTTATTGTTAGTACTTGTATACCACCAAATCAACATTTTATGCTTGGCGTACTTCGTTCTTACAGGGTGAACGGTGAATGTGAGAGTTTTATGTGTTTTTAAAAATTAGGTCTTTTATGCCCATAACTGGACATTATTTTCTGCCACACCTTCCTATTTTTGCCCTCGGTTGCCGAACTAAGGATTCCTTATTTATTCATCTTCGGGGACTGAAATTATAGTCGAACTAAGTACATTCAAAATCCTTAATTTTCTTTTATCCACCAAAGTATTTTGAAATCCATGTTTTGCTACCGTGTGTGGTGATATTATTGTTCCTAATTTTGGCTGCTCTAGATAATTCCACCGCTTAACTGTCTAATCTTATAATTATTATTTCAGTCCGTTCTTCATTTTTATTCGATATTAATGCTCCCAGGTATTCGTATTCAGAAACTTTTCCTATCTTATATTTTCCGGTTTTTACTGCTTCAACTGCTATGTGCATTCCTCATTACCAACCACTTTCTGTCTTAACACCATCTACTTTGCTTTCTCTTGGTTTATTTCTAGTCCATAATTTTTGCAACCCCTTATAGTTTATTTCTGTGTGGGGTTGATTAGCTTTACAATTTTTTTCGAGTTTCCTAGTAGATTATCTCCATTTATTGTTGAGTTGGAATTTCTGGAACTGTTGGTGATAGTCATACTGAACGCACTTTTCACTTTACCACAAAAGGTAAACTCATTAAGTCTCTGAAGACGATAATATGGTTATCGAAACGCTCATCAGAAAGTGTAAATGCGAGTGTTGGTGTAGTGGTAGTATAAACAGTCTGTTCAGTATCCATTTATTTGTCATAAGCCTGCTTAAAATGTAGTATTAATCTTATTTTTTAACTTTTTCTTGGGGATACGTTACTTGGTAAAAATTCTTGTTTTTAGAGTGCTCTCACAACTCTTCCATCTTCTACCTTCGCAGTTTTCTGAATTTAACTACTTAGTCTTCTTCTGAGTGTGTATATTATGTGCCAATCTGCTTTGTTAATCCAAATGTTTCATAAATCCTTCTAAATACTTTTGTTCCCCACAATAATGGGGCTTTGGTTAGTCTTTATTTGTAATCTAGCAGCTCTTGAGGTCTCGATTGGCAAAATATGCTTAATTTCCTAGTTTTATTCATCTTTTCATGATCTCAGTTGTTTTCCCTACTGTCCATATTTTGTCATTTGGCGCTAATAATTTTGTATATTCTTCTTCTCTAGATTCTTTCCCTCTGTAATATTCCAAGCTGCAATTTTGTATTATGCCAACACTAATGCTACTAAGTTATCATGGATACCAATCATGGCTATATTAATGGCTTATTGATATGAATAATAATAATTTCCAAGTTTTCCATTGAATACTCCAACTTTGTACTTTCTATTCTGATTTGATGTATGTTAATATCGATGTTATACTAGTAACGGTAGACCGTGTCAAGTAGTGATGTGCCTCGGTAGTTTTACTTACTTAGCTTATCACATGTTCCAACTTTAAGGCTTTTTTATTCATATCTACATTATGATTACATTAAAAATGTTACGAGTATTGAAAGAAAGTGAAAAGTTTATCTTACTTTCAGGTTAATTAGATATTAATATGGCGTTGGCATTAATTACTTTCATTTTAAATTTTAAATTCAAATCAAGACAAAAGTGATAAAATTTCTTGTGAATTATATAAGATCGTTATGAATATATTTGCTTGAATCAAGGGTAGGTAGCAAAATAATCATTTTATAATTGCCTCATGCTTTTATGTTCTACATTGAAATACTTTCTAATATGTTGTTTAATATGTTTTGTTATTGTTAGTTGCGAAAGATTTTCGCTTACAATCCTTAATAAGATAAATCAGAGCCGGACTTAGAGTCATCGTGGCCCTCGGGCCAAAATACTTAAGGGGCCTATGTAAGGCGGGCGTTTTACTTGAGTTCTTACTACATCAAGTTGATTTTTCATTATAGTCAATTTATTCATTATTTCTAACTAAAAATAGTACAAAATTACGTTCATAAATTAAAAACATTTTTTTCTTATTTTGCTACCAACAAATTCTTCAATAACACTAGTGCAGTCAATCGATTTCAGTAGCTCATTTTCAATATACAATACGCTATATTGATTTAGTTTGCAGTGTTTCCTATGTTTCGCAATGTACGAGGTGATTTCAAGAAAGCCTAAAAACAAGCGCATAAAAAAATTTGTGTTGAATCTGAACATTGGCTATGGATGTATTTTTTCGCTTTAAAAATCAATCATATGGCTCGTCGCGAGGCCCCCCCGCAGCGGGGGCCCCCGGCGCACGCCCGTGCTGGCCCATGCCTAAGTCCGGTTCTGGGATAAATCAATCAATTTCTGGGGCAAAACACTAATATCTCAGTATCTGAATAACTTTACCGGGTGATGGACAATTATGTGGTGAATATCCTAAGAATGGATTATATAGAAGCTTCAGGGAAAGAAATTTAACAAAAGGGAACCCTAGAAACACGTGGAAAACATTTTCAGAATTTTAGGTCCACTCGTATTCGAAAATTTCACCTGTTTCAGTCTATAAGTATCTAGTATTTAAATAGGAGGTGAGTGAGAGTGAACAGTTGTTGTTGTTTGAAAGAGATTCTGTCCCTCTATGAAAAAGTAAATCATTAGCAGTTTACTTAGCATGTGAAGGGCGTTATTTCATATATCTAAGATATTGGGATTTCGCTAGAAAAATTTAAAAAGAAGCAGAAAAATTTGTTTAGGTCCTTTAAAAATAAATTAAATTAACATTAAAATAGTGAGGGCCGTTTGTCGATATTTTTTTTTCTGTCCCGACATATGGTTTTCCTTCAAACTTGTATAAGTCGGTTCGCTCAAAGGAAAACTGAAAAATTATTCTTGACGGAAAGCTCTCACGAGGGCTGCTACTTAAGTTTTGAGGTAGACAAATAAAAACACATATTTATAATTAGATACAACTTTATTGTTCTCCAAAATATTCTCCATTGAGATCAATACATTTTTGGATGCATTTGAAGCAATTGTTTAACCATTTTTCCATTCAAAACATGTGATTTTCCGCATCAACCGCTTCTTCAGAGGTAGAAAACTGTCGACCTCGCAATTTATTTTTGATCTGCAGGAATAAGAAGAAATCATTGGGTATCAAACAACGACGGATGACCCATCAATTCGATATTTTGAATTTTGAATACAGACTAAAAGGTCATCGATACGATAAAAAAAATAAAACTGTATTAAAGATCGATGAAATAGCAAAAAAATGTAAATTTAATTATAAAGTGAAATATTTCACACACCACAGATTTAATATATGAAATTAAAAATATTCGATAAGCCCTGTTTCATAAAATACATTTTAAAAACATTAAATAGCGAAAACCAGATAGTGCACAACCCACATTTTCTTTCTCGATTCCTCTAAAATGACAAAGTTGACGAGGTCGTTCACCCAACGACAAGGTCGCTTTACGCGCGACTATTATTATTTTCCATTTGATTCTCCGTATGTATCTTCTGTACATCTTCACTTCAGGGTCGCTGCTCAAAGACCACTAGATGCTGGCGCGAAGTTAATTTTTTTATATTGAAAAGACTTATGTGATTTAATCATTAAATACATTTATCTATTTTAAGAAGTTATGGTTTATTTGCCTCCATGTTTAGTGAGAACGGACTAACTAGACACTAGATTTATTTAACTGTTTCTTTTCATCCCATTCGTTATAATCCAAATGGAATTTAGTTTTCGATGAGTTTTCAACAGTGCAAACGTTCTCATCGGTAACACTTGTTATAGGGCGCCGCGCTTTTGGCACGTTTGTCACCGTTTTTCGGCCTTAACGGAAAGTGGAACACCAGTCATACGCTCAAGTCTTGGAACGACACTTATCCTTGAATTCCTCGAGTAGTTTTCGATAAATTTCTGCCAATTTTACATTAGCTTTAGACAAAAAAAAAAATAATATTGCATTGCAACAGTCCAGTCTAATATTCAGTGCAGCCAATTTTACACTGAATGTTTCGTGCGTTTATTAACAAATTCCAGCTGATATTTGTACCACCCTATCAAATACTCAGTACTTATATTTCCATTAAAAATACATTAAACAATTTCTGAGGTAATGTTCGTTCAAAACGTCTTTGTAAATTGTTTTTTAAATATCGGTTGTCATTAGAAGTTAGCAGTGCCGAATCTCCATTCAAATTTTGTCAAACTCAACTCAAGAAAATAGCCGAAATGTGAGATAACCGTTTTACAAATAATTATAATTACAGAGATAAAGCAAAAATCATTCCTTCTTTGTTCTCAAGGACATTTTAACGAAGATAATTATTTCGCAGTACCTCAAAATTCACAATTCATACCTCGATAAAGGCAGTCCTGGCAGGTACCATATGCTTCCAGTGAAATGGAACATACCTTTATTACTAACGTAATTTCCTGCAATACCTGGACATCATATTTCCAAATAGGTCGATAGAGAAATCAGGATAGATAGAACGGTAAAATCTGAATAGTAACCTGCATAAACTAAATCGCTTGATTTAGATGTATTATTCATGTATTAAATTATGAAAGAAGACTTTTGTTCAAGATAAGGATGCTACCAAGACGATCTAGTTCATTGACCCTCATTACATTTTACGTTACGAACAAGTAAATTTCAAGATCTATCCAATCGGATCCAATCCAAAGAAATTAATGAATATAAGCAAAATATTCAAGAAAAGGATTAAAAGATACTACAATCTATTTAAAAACAAAACTGAAACGAAACATCAAAACATAAAACATTTTCCTTACCATATTTGCAAGGACAAGGACTAAAACACCAAAAAATAAAAGAAGTAATGTCATATGTCAAGTGTCTTGTACTAATTATGACGTTGTCTACATAGGGCAAACATCTCAGTATTTAGAAAATAGACTAAGAGGTTATCAATACGATAAATAAAATAGAACTGCATTAACGAACCGTGAAATATCAAAAAAAAAACATAAATTCAAGTATAAAGATTCAAAAATTCTTGGAACGGAATCTAATACACGAAAAAAAGAATTTTTAGAAATGGTTCACATCTATAAGAATTTATAATGATAAAAGTCTATAAGTGATAAAAAATTGTGTGTGTGTGTGTGTGTGTGTGTCAGCTCCGACGCACGACTGGAGTTTACTCCTCAAGTTCGATAGTCTAACCAACCGCAAAAAGAGTTTATTTAACTTAAAAAAGATTAATACTGTATAAAAGAGTAAATTTGTTAATTAATGAAAATAATATACAGGGTGCGGCAGCATAACTTCCTTTTTTAAAAAGTTCGCCATTTAGTCGGTAGATGTCGTAACGTCTCGTTCGAGAGGGGGGACTATAAAGTTTTGTCCCGGCACAGTTCAGTCGCCATCATGCGTTGGAACAGTGAGGAGCGTGCGTTTGCCGTTGAGGTTTACTTTTCGAGCGGATGTTATGTGATCGCAACCTAGCGCGCCTTTCGGAATCGCTTTAATTTAGCCCCCTTGGCCCCTGTCCCGGACCGGAAATCAATTGTTACGTGGGTCACTACGTTCAGACAAACTGCAAGTGTGACAAGACGAAGAACTGGAGTCCCTCGGCCCATTAGATCACCGGAGAACATTGAGTTAGTTAGAACTTCAGTGTTGCGATCACCACGGCGTTCTGCGCGCAAACATGCGTCTGCCCTTGGACTTTCCGATCGTTCTGTGAGGAGAATACTTCATGATGATCTTCATTTTCATCCATACAAGATGGCAATTGTGCAGGAACTTTCTGAACGTGACTTCAATTCTCGGAGGAACGCGTGTGAGGTTTTTCTGGAAGTCGTTCCTGAGGACGCTATTGTTTTTTTTTAGTGATGAAGCCCATTTTCATTTGTGTGGATCCGTAAACAAACAAAACATGCGCTACTGGGCTGATACCAATCCTCGACAATTGCATCAACGGCCTTTGCATTCACCTAAAGTCACAGTGTGGTCTGCAATTTACTCACGTGGAATTATTGGTCCCTGGTTCTTTGAGGAAAATGAAGTCACAGTGACAGTGAATTCGCACCGGTATGTAAACATGTTACAGGAATTTTTTTTCCCACGGCTAGATGAGTTGGACTTAGGGGACACTTGGTTCCAACAAGACGGAGCAACGGCACACACTTCAAGAACATCGATGGCTGTTTTGAGGGAACACCTTCCAGAGCGCCTTATCTCAATTAGGGGCGATTTGGAGTGGCCAGCCCGCTCTCCCGATTTGACCCCTTGTGATTATTTCCTATGGGGTTTTTTGAAATCCCGTGTGTATGTGAACCGTTCAAGGACCCTACAAGATTTGAAGACGAACATCCAGGAAGAAATTGCCAACATAACGCCTGCTATGCTGGCAAGAGTCATGACAAACGCCAGAAATCGGTTTACTCAGTGTATGGAGAATGGGGGACGTCACCTAACTGATTTGATCTTCAAAACTCAGTAAAACAAAACTTTATGTATGTGCCTGTATTATAAAAAACGAATAAAAATTTTCTGATTCCTACAATAAGTTTTATTAACTTTTGAAAAAAGGAAGTTATGCTGCCGCACCCTGTATATATATATATATATATATATATATATATATATATATATATATATATATATATATATGTATATATTAGAGCTTTGAAACTGGAGGACGCACTCTAGACTTAAAAAAGTGCTCTAACAGTGCCATTTAATTTCGTATTTAAAATAATACGACTACCTACGTTAAAAATACACATTCAAAGCTAAAATTAATTTAGGTGAAATATCTAGCACTTATCCACAGTAATGAAACAAACAAAAGAAAAGAAATGCTCAAGTTTTATTTTTAAATTTGGCATTTTTCCTGAGCTAATCATATTTAACCATATCGCTTTTTTCGAGTTTGTAAGAGATGTCATATTCGTTAATACTGAGTGTAAAATTATATGCAATAACTTCTAGAACTGATGTTGAGTCCAATATTGAATATATTGCATTATGTAGAGTGCTAGGATTCAAAATATTGTTTTCCAATGCCTGCCAAAGGATTTTTAGTACGAGCTCTACAATTTGGGTGTCACCGTTGAATAAAAAACATTTTTGGAAGGCGAGGTCTATTTCTAATCCATATATTACACCACACATTAATGGGGTGGGAGGGTGTAGTATTTGTTATAGAGAATAAAGAATAATGATTGGATTCTAATATGTATCTAAAAGTGCAGATCTAAAAATGATAGTTTAGTAACCTTTTTAAACATTTTCGAAAGAAGTTTTTCAAATGTATCACATTTTATGAAGTATAACGAATTTGAACGTATTCAAAATGCCAACATTTTGTCAGCAAAATCAATATTTGATCTTTTTTATATATTTCATTATAATTATTATTCCATGTTGGACTTTCAAATTCATTCGATCAAAAACAAATCCAGAATCTGCAAAAAAATTCGAGCTCCGATATTAAACAAATTCAAAAAAGTAGTTTTAATACATAAACTATATATATTTATGCACTTATTACCTGTATTTTATTGCGATTCATGCGATAAATCAAGAGGATCATGATAGAAATTGATGTAAAACTTTAATCATTATTTGTCGTCTATTAATAATGTTTCCTTTTTTTAATACATAAAATACTTGTCTTATAATGCGAACCACCTTGAATTTATATATTAATATCTTATAATCATTCACAAAATCGGTATACTTCCGATTCATTCAAAGTTATTATTAAACATACTATCTACTCTTATAAATAATTCTGGATCACCTTGTACATGTGCATACGGCCCAGATTTTATCACGGAATCTAATGTTTGCAAGTTAATACAACAACATAGTTTATTTATTATAACTGCTCTTAATAATACCATTGTAAATATAATAAATGATTGAATGTTGTCATGCAACACAAGTGTAGTTTCTATAAATTCCTTGATTCAAAGATTAGACAATGATATCGATAACGGACAAAAAGGATTGTAAAAAGGATTATATTCTAAAGAATATGTATCATGGAAATCGACTTATGCAGTATATACAATATCCTTTTTACTAGTATTTGATTAACGACAAGTTATATCATTAAAAAACTTGTTATACAATTAGTTTCTTGACAATATCGTAAGTATATCGGTTTCTGCACGACCAAATTTACAATAGCAACCTAAACGTAAAGTAGTGTAACGGTAATTTTTAAAAGGAAGATAAATTTTGACGTTTCGATATCTTTATCAAGATCAGGGCCGGATTAAGCTAGGAGCCCGAGATCCAAGAGGGCCCCATCATTTGGAAATCATTCTGTATTTTTTGACGTGTTGACACCACAAATCTAACGTATTGATATTATTTTGTGAATTTTTCCGGGTTTCCGAATTCCTTACGAGAGCTCCGTCATTATTTTAGCCCCGGGCCTTATAAATCTTAATCCGGCCCTGATCAAGATATTATATTGACATTGACAATTTGCGTATTTATATTGATCAATAGATCACCTACATAATGAATATCAAAATAAGAATAAAATCAAAATAGAACTTTTTTCTAATAAGAAAAAATAAATTTTTCCTTAGTCCTTTCATCTTAAATACGTAGCATTAATCAATTGAATTATTTGTAGTTTTATTAGAATTTACAAAATAGAATTATAAATTTTACTTAAATTATTTACGGTCTTTTTGGAGTTTACTCCTTAAGAATCGATTTGCATATAAAAGGGGCCCGGTATGAGAAAAATGTGAGGAGTAAAATCTATCGATGAATGACCTCGTTACGTTTTTGGTGCGCACCCTATGATGCGCAACTTTCTAATTTATCAGTGTCGACATACTTATAATGCTGTTTTTATTATAAATGTCAATAATTAATATTGTTATTGCGACGTTTTAATTTTTATCATTGTGTTCCGCTAAAGTGAACTGAACATATTTTCAAATAACTACGGCAGAAAGAGGTGTAGATGATATTGCCGGAACATCTAACAAACACGTGGTTGCAAGGTACGTTATAATTCATGTATTATATGTATGAGCATGTGCAATTTGTATTTATTAAATATTTTAATAATTACCGATGTAGTTCATATAAATATATATTTGAAAACAACACATAAAATTAGATAATCAACCCAATATGAATTATCGAGATTATTGACTATTGTAAAAAGTTTAATGTAAAATATTTCGTCAATTAGTTATAATAAATGTATATGGAATGAATAAATTGAATAAATATATATTTATATATGTACAGGGTGCGGCAGCATAACTTCCTTTTTTCAAAAGTTAATAAAACTTATTGTAGGAATCAGAAAATTTTTATTCGTTTTTTATAATAAAGGCACATACATAAAGTTTTGTTTTACTGAGTTTTGAAGATCAAATCAGTTAGGTGACGTCCCCCATTCTCCATACACTGAGTAAACCGATTTCTGGCGTTTGTCATGACTCTTGCCAGCATAGCAGGCGTTATGTTGGCAATTTCTTCCTGGATGTTCGTCTTCAAATCTTGTAGGGTCCTTGGACGGTTCACATACACACGGGATTTCAAAAAACCCCATAGGAAATAATCACAAGGGGTCAAATCGGGAGAGCGGGCTGGCCACTCCAAATCGCCCCTAATTGAGATAAGGCGCTCTGGGAAGTGTTCCCTCAAAACAGCCATCGATGTTCTTGAAGTGTGTGCCGTTGCTCCGTCTTGTTGGAACCAAGTGTCCCCTAAGTCCAACTCATCTAGCCGTGGGAAAAAAAATTCCTGTAACATGTTTACATACCGGTGCGAATTCACTGTCACTGTGACTTCATTTTCCTCAAAGAACCAGGGACCAATAATTCCACGTGAGTAAATTTCACACCACACTGTGACTTTAGGTGAATGCAAAGGCCGTTGATGCAATTGTCGAGGATTGGTATCAGCCCAGTAGCGCATGTTTTGTTTGTTTACGGATCCACACAAATGAAAATGGGCTTCATCACTAAAAAAAAACAATAGCGTCCTCAGGAACGACTTCCAGAAAAACCTCACACGCGTTCCTCCGAGAATTGAAGTCACGTTCAGAAAGTTCCTGCACAATTGCCAT
This sequence comes from Diorhabda sublineata, assembly GCF_026230105.1. Lineage (NCBI taxonomy): Eukaryota > Metazoa > Arthropoda > Insecta > Coleoptera > Chrysomelidae > Diorhabda > Diorhabda sublineata. The sequence continues at coordinate 615,706 of NC_079478.1, forward strand.
CTTGTATGGATGAAAATGAAGATCATCATGAAGTATTCTCCTCACAGAACGATCGGAAAGTCCAAGGGCAGACGCATGTTTGCGCGCAGAACGCCGTGGTGATCGCAACACTGAAGTTCTAACTAACTCAATGTTCTCCGGTGATCTAATGGGCCGAGAGACTCCAGTTCTTCGTCTTGTCACACTTGCAGTTTGTCTGAACGTAGTGACCCACGTAACAATTGATTTCCGGTCCGGGACAGGGGCCAAGGGGGCTAAATTAAAGCGATTCCGAAAGGCGCGCTGGGTTGCGATCACAGAACATCTGCTCGAAAAGTAAACCTCAACGGCAAACGCACGCTCCTCACTGTTCCAACGCATGATGGCGACTGAACTGTGCCGGGACAAAACTTTATAGTCCCCCCTCTCGAACGAGACCACTAGCACTCCGTTACGACATCTACCGACTAAATGGCGAACTTTTTAAAAAAGGAAGTTATGCTGCCGCACCCTGTATAAGAAACATTAGTATACGTGCTGACCTCAATCAAAAAGATTAGATCTTCGCTTCTACATTTATGCAATGGAAGAACATTTCTTCCAATTTACGGAATCTTCACTCGTCAGTTTCTGCTAGACATTCTCTTATCGGTTACTTGTTTAAAGCATGAAGGTTTGGCACTTTGGGTCGATTTCTATATTCACTTCCACCCATCAGTATTTCTTTCTGTAAGTACCAGCACCAAATACTCCAGCGCCAGCTCCGTTGTATATATTTTAGTAGCGTCTGTATACCATCAAACGGTATTTCTAGTTTGGGTGGTGTGTTTCTCTTTCCGGTCTTTCTTTATACTTAACAACGCATTTAAAATCAATTCTACGTAACCACAGAGTTAATCTATGTGTGACACAAATTGTTATGATGAGAAATAATTTATCGCTTGGGTTGATCACCTGGCAAAAATATATTTACCAAATTAATAAATAAAACGAAATTTTGTTACATTTTCTCCACATTCAGGGATATAAACTGCCGTTTGGCATCTACTTTTCAGCTGATACGCATAAATTGAAAACTGGTCATCTGCGAGGATGTTGTATGAGGCTTTGGTGATTGTTGTATTTTTTATTGAATCAAATAAATATTTTTTTTCTTGATGTCTTTATACTAGATCTCTTAATATAAAATTAGTTTAAAAAGAGATATAAAATGAAGGCAATTTATCAAGAAAAATAGTTAAAAAGGTCAAAGAAGTAGAAAGTTCACACTCTACGTGATCCCCGATTTCAATCGGGCCGCTCATTACAGAGAGTAATCACGTGCATAGTGCGTGAGAGAGAAATTGAAAGCCTGTATCACACCTTACACAACACTAAAAGGTATTTAGTGGCAAATTTGAATTGAATTTTAAATTTTAAAACAATAACTTGGTTGCAATGAGGAAAATCGCTCCAGTTTTTATAAATAATAAATATTTATTATGCTTTGTATCGTCAGATGCATTTTGTCAAAATTCTAAAAGTATTAAAGCAATGACGCGTTTAGAAATGATTGTTCTTCAGATTGAATAACGTAAATAGACAGTTTAAATTTAGTTCTATGAATATCACAGCCACTTTTAACAATAAAATTTATTTTAAAATAGAGGATAGTCAATGTATAACATAACTATAATACCACATATTAAAGAATAATAAAAATTAAAGTACATGTTTAACATGCCCTATTATTGACTGTATAATAGGGCATGTTAGAAATGTAGTTTAATTTTTATCAAAGTAAATAAATAACATAATAAAACAAAAGCTTAAAATAATTATTAATATAAAATTTTTAGAATATAATAATAATAAATCAATGTAACGTGCAGCTGTGTAAACTTGACTTTCTCAGACATTGCTTCAGCCAATACGAATCGTTATAAAAGGTACCACTAGCATCCCATGAGCCGATCACGCGTGTTTATTACTCTCACTACCGACCGGCCATATTTATAACAGATATTGATTTTTTCGGTATTCTTTTCTATACAAATTAATAATCAACCTATCTCAAGCTTATTGATAACTTAACAATATAGATTGTTTGAACTACCTTATATCTCTTATTATAATAAATGATAAACTTGATATTATATATCAAGATTTAAATTTTCGTAATGGTTATTTTAAACGTCAGTTTGGTTACTCGTCTTCCTGATGTTGCATGGATTATTTTAGCTTTTTAGTCTTTATTGGTAATACCATACACACAGCTGTTGTGGTTAGAAAGATAATTGTTTCCTCGGTAGGGTATTGAGCTACTATAACGTTACCTGATATTTTTTATACTGGGGCAGAGCGGGGTCACTTAATCCGTATTCTGTTTAAATCAATGTAAGGTGCTTACGAAGGAATAATTTAGAAAAAGTTCATTTTAAATCAGTCGATTATTTATTGAGATGAAAAAACTTCAACAATTCCGGTGTTTCCTATACTACATTTTGCTTAAAACAGGCTAATTACCTCATAGACGGGGTTTTTTGAATCACCCAATGGGATCACCAGAACCACTGGGTTATTAAAACATATGAAACATAGAAACAAAAACAAACATAAATTTTGTATTGGGGAAAATAAACCTAAATAGTTTAGTTACTGTCACAGTTCGTGCAAACATAAAATGCACCGAAACCAGAAGTGCAATTATCATGAACCCATTTTGGCAAATAGATACGATGCAACTCACTCTTTTCCTGGGAGACTGACTGACCGAGACCCAGCGCACACTAGACAAAAATAATCACCTCTACACAGTAGCTGGCAGAAGTTCTACTACTTCTTATTAAACTTTTTATTATTTTTCTTAACACAATAATTGGTAATCTTTAAACATCTTCAGAGGAAATATAAATATACAAGGAACTGAGTTTCTAGCTGCCGATACGACCGCATGTACTGTTATATTAGTTCCAAGTTTTCCTGACGTAACAGAACCAGCAGTTTGCTTTCCTTTGGCTGCTATTATTTTACCCGGTTTCAAGTTACCCTGTTGGAACACTAATTTCGTCGATGTTTTATATTCTGGAAGCTCGGAATTGATACTTGTCTATAACTGTACTCAGCTTGTTATAAATCAAATTATATTGTTATCTTTAGCAGTTTTGCGGATACTTAAACCTTCAAGGACTTCATCTACAGCTTATTTTATTGATTCTTTACTAATATTAGCATACTCTGTTTTGTGTAATTTCGCATCCTAAAATTAAAATCTTGTTAAAATCGAAATACACTTAATCCATAACCAAAGGATAATATTAGTGTTTCTCTTTTAGCACTTAACTTCCAATATCACGTGCTGTCCCTTAAAATGGACGACGGCCGGTGACTTATCTAACAGTAGCGGATCCCTCAACCTCCCGCTTGGTTTTATATCACCCCCACCTTGTGCCAGACACTGTACGTGGAGCATTAGACCTCGCAGGTCAAAAGACCCCACTCTGCCCTACTTACTTTTTTTGGACATCTTTTTTCAATTAACATATCAAATACCATAGAATAAAACTACGAAATCTAATTTTACATAAATATTTATTGAATACAACATTCATATTCACATACAACATAGTATGAAACTTTAATAAAAAAAAATTTAACCTCTACAAAATCCAGGTAGAAAAAATAGATCAACTATATTCAGACAAAAATTCATTCGCATTAATGCTAAAAAAAGAATATCAATGGAAATGTTTGGGGTGAATATTTGGGGAGTATTTGTTAATAAATAGTTATATTTCGTGACAATTTAGAAGTTTGTACAAATAGTCAATATTTCTGCCAGCATACTATTTTGTAATGTACACAATTAATCTATTTTAATAGTCTACATAAACTGTATGTTATGGAATCGTTAAACTCTTGTTTTACAACTCGACAACTGCATGGACTACATTGGTGTACTGAAAATAATATTATATATAAATATTGTGAAGAACACGTGAAAGAAAATTTACTTTTAAAAGTTACAAATAAAATTATCATATTTATGTAGGCGGGGTGTCCAAAGAATAATTGGCTCTGGGTCATATATCAAGAACTGTTAAAAGGAAAAAAATTATAACAAATGTAACCACGATAAAAAGTTGGAAATTACTTTTAAAATCATTTAAAAAGTTTAAACTCCGCCTTTACTTAAATGATTTTTACATACTTGGTGAATGATTAACATTCACGCTAGACAATGTTAATTACTAGTTATGCAGTTCTTATAGGGGTTTATAAAAGAAGACGAGAAGCAATATAATAGAAAAAAACACATTTCGATATATTTTTCCATTTTGAGATATCTATAAGTGTGAATTTTAAACATTCTCCATTGAATATACGTAGATTACATATTACGGTTGTAGATGCGGAACGGATTTTAACAATTTCGACCTAATATTATTAATAATGTTTTTGATTAATATGTTGATATTGAAGAAACGGAAATTTGAGGTGCAGATATATAAGAAAAAATAAATGGACCATGGAAAAATCATACAAAAATTATTATTGCTTATTCACCCTCTCAATGACGTCTTTTTGTTACTGAGGGTGCATCATCACATCCTACTTAAGTTTTCCATGGTCTTTTTTCTTAGTTTCATCAACTTTTGTGGGATTATCATATATTTCAAAACTTTACTCAGCTCTTCTCTTTTAATGGTGTCAAAGTATATGAATAAAATTTCAATTTCTATGCATTCCTGGTTCTCTTCTATCACCTTCGTTAACATGTATAAGGCAGCAATAGTTAATCTGTTGTTGTATTGGCATCTTTTCTTCTTTCTATATTTTTATCAGCAATTAACTCATCATGTATTTATTCTCCTTCGCATTTTAATAATTCTTCACTCATTTTATCCTGTCCTGGTACTTTTATATTCCTCAGCTACTTTTATGCTCACGCGATATTTTCTGTTGTTGTTACTTGATCATTTTGTTCTATTCCCCACTCCACCTTGTCTTATACTACTTTGTCTCCTTCATCTTCTCTTAATAGTATGCGTAACGTCCTATCAATGCTTGTTTTCATTTTCACGGAATCCATTCTTTTCAAACTTCTCAGCCTTCTTGTTTTATTGTCTTATTGTACATCGCCACTTTTTTTGTCCTATCTCCTTATTTAATTTCTTTTATGTTGCTGCATTAACATTTATTTTTGTCCACTATTCTTCTATGTTTTTCATCGCACTGCTTCTTTTAATCAGCTTTTTTTACTACCTCAACATCCTCTTCCAATTTTTTATCATTTGCTTCTTTCATTCATTTTCTTTTAGTGATGTACTATATTTTGTTTTATTTTTCCTTTTACAAGGAAATGGTTTGTGTCGGAATGTTCTTCGTGGGTTGCTGTTCGATTTTTTTTTTTTTTTTTTGGCCTCTAATTATCCGTGTCTTTTTATGTAGTTCTTTATGTCGGAATAATTTGCCTGCCACTTCTTGTTTACAATCTTGTTCACCTATTTGTGCATCGAGTCACCTGTCATTTTATTTCCAAATTATAAAACCAGCTCAATTTTTTCTTTGATCCTCTTTCCTGGCTTCCCATTTATACCGTTGATAACATCGTTCCTATGTTTCATTAATTAATTTTTAATATCCTCTTCTTCTTTTTTTTGTTTATTTTTATTACAATTCTTGTCAATTTTCACTACGTTTGTCGTCATTTTAAATGTTTGTTCATTCTTCTTAACTAGTTTTATGAATTATTTTCCTCAATTAAGCTTATATTCTTTTTTAATCTTATCACTGTCTATATATATATATTTATCTTTCTCTCAATTTACTCTTCTCTACATTTATTTTTCACTTCCATTTCTATCTAATCAGTTGCTATCAGTTACTATCAATAACAAAAAATTGAGGTTAACTCTTAGAGCCTGTTAATTTATTTGCATTTTTTCAAGTTTGTTTCTATTATTATACGTGTCTTCTTCTAATTATTATTAATATTTTTTAAAAGTTGTCTTCAGTACTGAGACATTTTGATACGTAAGTAAAACAAAAAATATTAATTATTGAATTTATTTCCATGGTCTGATATTAATATTTTTATGTTTTCAAAAAATCACGAATATCAAGTAATTATTTTTCCTATAGTACTTCTAATGTAAATAAAGGAGTATACACCTCAGGTACAGATAAAAATATTTTTTATTCAGTGGCTGAGCGAAACGCCTATGAAGAGTCAAAGTTTTTCGTGGGTTGAAATCCGGGCAAAAATAGCTATTAGAGAGGTCAGTAGCTTCATAGTAAATTATACAATTATATTTATATAAATATAGTACATTTTGTATATCTACATCCTTATTAACGTGTTCCGTGGTGGTATTTTTAAATTCCAATGCTAAATAGAAATACAATTACCATGATTAAACAGTATGTATAAATAAATATACTATATCTAAGTGAAAACGCATGTTTCAAATGAAAATAAATTCAACTATCTATGGATATAACTCACAATAGTTATTTATGATAAAAGCGTGCAAAAATACTCCAAGCACGAGTATCATACAATATTTTATCTTCGACCACATTAACAAATACTTGTCCTTAATTATATGTATTACATATCTTCGGCTTAATTCTAGCACCTCGTAAACAACAAATACAAAATTTTACAGAAGAGCCAAAGAACGATATAGAACTGATTCTGAAAAGGACATTATGTAGATCCAATAGTTAACCGGAAAGAGTGAAAAATAAATATTTCTTGGAAAGACCTAACCTCAAAATAAATGAATGGATGATTCAATATATTGAAATTATTACATCTATTTGATACAGAATTTGTGTTATTCAAATTCTGTGTAATTCAAAAGACTGTTGTCAATGTAATGTAATTTCCCTAATGTATATTTTTAACAATTCTTCTATGAATAAATAAAGTGAATACAAGCCGAAGTAGAGAAAATAGTATAAACTCGTAACAGAAGGTCATTCCAGCTTCGGCTACTCTCGCTACGCGCTCGTGTCCAAATTCTTGCTGGAATGGAATCGTTACGAAAAATTTAACACTGTTAATTTGAATAATTGTTTTTGTTTGCATCATATGAATATGTATTATGGTTTACTTGGTGCCGATTTCTAATATTTTAGTGTAGATTTATTTTTTGCATTTGAGTGACGCTTTCAAATAAAAATAAATATAAAAATGAAATTGTCAAAATATAGTTAGATTATAAGAATGTTCTTTAAACTTACTGCAAACATCTCTTGCAGTTAAACGTGGCTTCTGATGTTTTATGATGTTAAGGGTCAGTAAATGTAAACTTTCCATTGTCAGTAATAAGCAGAAAACCTTTTTTTTTTTTTAATTACATTAATATTTGATACGACAGTGTATTGAAAAATTCTTGAAACGCTATGTTTGTGACGTTATGATGTCGAAGGAGTTTCTCGTTAGTACAGTGTCAACGGCTTCTATAATATATATTTAAAATGACTCAAAATATTCCAAATTTACTGCCAAAAATTATTTATACATACTTTTATTCATTCGTAAGTAATAAAGGATTTATAAGAATTAATTTGGCGGAAGTTCAAGCTTCAGGTAAATATAAAAAATATTAGAACTCAAAATAATTAATGTCATTTATTATCATATACTTGAACCTTCTCTATGATTCACTCTATTTATTGAGAAAAATCGCATAAGAAGACATTTATCAATTTTGGAGTTTGGAATTTAAAAACTTTTTTGGAAAATGGTTTTCTTGTTATTTGTATATAATGGTACAAAGGTATAAAGGATGATAAATATCATTAATGCATCTAAATATTCTTGATTTTAGATGTCTTCCGTTTTAAAATTAGTTTTCTTAATAATGTTTTGATTTTGTTTCCAAATTTATTAAAAAAATTAATTTTAAAACGGAAGACATCTAAAATCAAGAATATTTAGATGCATTAATTCATCAATTTATTGAGGATAGTTATACAGGGTGTTTCTATATTTGATCGAAAACGCTCTACCACAAAGAGATCTCAATAAATGATTAATTTTGATATGGATAGTTATGGTCTTTTCAGTATATCTACTACGGATAACTTACATAAATCATTCTTAGTCGGAAAGAAAGAAATTTTATTATTATTATTATTATCGATTCGAAAAAATTTCTTTAATGTATATTTCTAAAAATATATATAGGAAATATCGGCGTATTTTAAATTTATAACGTTCATTGGAATAAAGACATTAAATTTAATAGGAGAAACTATTGACCCCGACTTTATTAAATTATAAATAACTACATACTGCCAAGTAACGAAAGTAACTACATCCCGAGCTAATTTTAACGTCAGCTTAATGTAACCATAACGTAAACAAGATACATTTACGATTATTTCAAAATGTTTCCAAATCTATTAAAATCCATTGCCGACAGCAAAAATAAGGATTATAATATTAGTTTAATAATTTGAGGAAGTAATGATGGCAATGACATAAAATAATAGATTTCAAGATATTGTATAAGAAGAATTGAGGTTATAACAGCGGTCGGTTGCAATAAATGCGGCAATGTGGTTGTTGTTGCTGACGATCAACACAATTGTAACGATCGTCACATTTTTGTTAAGTCAATAGTAATATTTTTTTCTTATTTATCTCTACTCAACCTTGAAGAGGATGCTCAATTGGCCAGAATAAATTCTGTGTATTAAAGTTAGTACATTATCTACAAGTATTCATGTAAAAATATTTTTTCAGATGAAATTGGTTTTTCACTGTTTATTACACTCGTGACTAGTTTGAGAAAATCTAGTTTTTCTTTGTTTTTCATCGGATTAATGACAAATATTCGTGATAATTCAATAATATAAAATCATCACATAGTTAAAATGAAATTTTTTTGCTCCAGTAGAAAACCAATAAATAAATTGAAAACAACCAATCAGTACATTTAACTGTAAACGGATTCCATGAGCTTTTTCCACTTTATCACGTTGATTTATTACGATTTTGACGTTTCAAATATTTAATATTTCGAAATGTCACGATTTGGTTGTAGTACTGAGAATATTGATAAAACTTTAGAATAAAACATACCAAAAAATACAGTTTACAGTAAAAAATTTGTATGAAATCATTTATAGACTTGTTCAATGATAGAAAGTATCAATTAGATTTAAATCGGACTGCGTTAATTTTAAGGGAACATGAGAAGAAACGATAGTACGAACTAAGGTCAAAACCATGTTGACCTAACAAGTGAGCTGTTACAAGACAAATATTATAAAGGAAAAAATGTTCGACTACATTAAGTTTCGAAAAAATAACAAGATGGGAAACTGCTACTTTCTTGATTTTTATGTATCAAATCAAAGAACAATGGTTATGTAACAAATCGAGTTGAATATAACCCTGTACTCAAAAAGGTGATTTAAATTATTTCTTATAAAAAAGATCCTGAAAATGAAAACTATTTTATTACTCATGAAAATTGTTCATTAAGTACTTGTGATAATACAAACGATAATTTGTAAGAAATTTTAAATTTATTGTACGCTTTTAATAAAATTAATAACTAAACTTATTGTAATATATATTTATATTATGTTGATACATGAAACTTTTGATACTACAACTTGTTGATAACTAACAAATTAGTAACTGATAATAAAATTCTTTTAATATACATTATTGTAACACACAATAACACTTTTTAGTTTTTAGTCACTTGATAATTATTGCTTTTTCAGTAACTAATTATAAAAATACTGTATTGACTTTTACACCACTATACATCATAAAAAATAAATTATTATATCAAAATATTTGCAAGATCATTTCCAGTAAAGCTTCGTTTTTCAGATGTACTTTCATCTTCTTTGTTACTAGTATCTAAATTATCAGAGACTTTATTAAAAAGATGTCAAAGTTTCGTCGATGTTCCTCAATTTCTCTCACATGTCCAGTAAAAACAAGATTTTTACCCTTGGTCATAGTTTCTGGTTGAAATTTTATTTGATGGCTGAAATCCTGTTTCTATAATAATATCCATTTCTTTGGTTTAACTAAAAATAATATAAAAATCAATTAATTAAGCAAATATTTCCATATCCCATTGAAAAAACAGTTTAAAGCAACTTAACCTCATATATGTTTACTGCATTCTGTTATATATTTTATCATTATACATACTTGTGTTTTTGGCTTCTCAAGATAATTATAAAATTGTAGTAAGTATTAAATTGTCACATTTATTTTTGACGACTAATTCATTACTATTTATCATACTTTTTTTCCAAAATTTTTCTGTTTACTATTGAAAAACGTAATAAAACATGCTTTGACATCCTGCCGTAGTTCATATTCACTGTGGCGCTGCAGTCACACTCGGAGCGAATCATGCTCTGGTAACTTTAATGAGCGTGAAAGTTCACTACATATTCTTATTTCCTAAATTCATCAGAGGGCGCAACACAGCTCCGCGATTGCGCATGGTATACAATTATTTATCGATATATCAGCTGAGAGGTACAGCAACAAGTTTATTATTTCGTTATTACTATTGTGGTTATTATTGGTGTTTAGTAAATTGGATAGTTTGATTTGTGCGTTTATAGTTTTGTGTTATTCTCTCATTATTCGGATTCCGCAATTTTTTTGTGATTTTAAGCTTATTGATTAAGAACTTTTTCAACATGGTTTTTAACTGTTGCGTTAATGGCTGTAACAATTTTTCGTTGTGAAGATCATGATACGTTCAAATCGTTTCTTTATTATGTTTCCAAATTTTATTTATTTGTATGGTTGAAAAACATTAATAAGATTGTGAAAGGGAAACAAAAAGTTGAAAAATCATCAGATAAGATGAAAATATACGCTGCACAAAAATTTGAAAAGCAATTAAAATAATAAAAAAAAATGAAAAATCTCAAATGTTTGAATATAATTTAAGTACCTATCTAGTTATATACTTAGTGTTAATAAAAATATATTGTAGGGAAAGTATTTTATTTTTGCTTTTCGTAATCCAAATAACCTGAACATTGATTTGAACTGAAAATTTTAAACATTCCGCCAAATCTTTAGTCGTTGCTGTTTCCTAAACCCGCAAGGTGGCGCTAGTCGCAATGTTCAAATATAATGTGAACAGTTTCCTATCCCACTATCCTTTATCTATGGAGCGAATACCGAAAGCAAAGTTTTAATTGAAAACGACGATAGCAATGTTTGTCATTAGATTATTCAAAAAATTGATGTCCAAATGGGCCCAAATATTAAAATCAACAAATTATTCCTAAGAATAAATCGTTACAAAACCATTTGCTGAAGCGATTGGCTTGAATACTAATAAAACAATTACTAATCACTGCAATAGATCGACCGCGGTTAGTCGATTGGCCAGAAGTGGTGTACAACAGCAAGACCTTATAAAAATTACGGGTCAGAACAATGCCAACTCAATGAAACCCTACTTGAATATTGTGGAAGAATATCATGATAAAATTATTAACAGTATGCGTATTGCAAATACATTTTCATCAGTTATAGTTTTTCTAATTATTGTTTTGTTAATGGCTCCTTTAAATAAATTGTTTTTGCTCTGTATTTTTTCTATAATCACTGTAGGGTTCACGCCAGCATGGCGACATAGCAACAATTGTCGCCAAATCATCAAGAAATGTCGCCAAAATCAGACACATCGACGACAAATTTGTCGCCCAAAATATTTTTAAAGAAACCTATGTTTTATATTTACTGTGCTGTTTTTGCATAAAAGAATTTATATATGCCGTAAAAATATGTATAAAAGTGTGTGTAGCATGCATATGTTATTTTTTTTTACTTTTGTCTACCACGTTATATTTTTGAACCACTAAATCATAACTTAGGTGGGCCTTTTGGACATTCTTTCACTACTTTGTCTAAAATCTCGATTTATTTCTATAAATATGTACGAATATATACAAGTATTTCAAAAGTTAGAATATGTTCTGTAATTACTTTTTGAGTACTTTCAAGAAGCCGTTATGGTAACGAATGAAAGAATAATCTCACGATTAATTACAAAGTAAAAGTATTCATAAAACGAAGGTAATTGATACATTGCAAAGGTTATGAACAGGAAGATAAAATAATCGCATAGGTAATAGTTACATGATTATTGCGGAATAGTAAATTTTGAAAAAATATTAAACGCTGTTATCCTTTAATATTTTTTTCAAATTACATGTTATTAACAAGTTTTTGAATCATTTTAAACGGAAATTTTGTATAAAAATTAATAATAGAATTGTGTATTTATTATTATATATTGAAAAATTAACCTCGGATCTATGTCAACCTTCTCCTCTAGAAAAAGTTATCGTATATTGTTTCCGTGTTTATAATTTCGTTTTATTCCTGTCTAGATGAATTTCCGAGAAATATTTTGAGATTTTTGTTTTGACGTTACGATAAATTAATTAGCGTATCTGCAAATACATCGGGATATTTATAAATAAAATTTTGTAGAAAGTATCATGATTAATGTAGTGCACCTTTCACTCATAAATTACAATCATAACAAATTACTAACTGCAATTCATATTTTTAAAATTCAATTTTGATAAAAACAACAGCGTTTATTAAAAATTACGGTTAAACCATAATAATTAAAGTTCGGAAAGGATGAGGTTTGACTATTATTTTCACAAATCACCGTTTTGCAGGATTACAATAAAAATGACTAAATTATATATAAATATATTTGAACATAGCTTTGCTATATCTCAATGTTATTTTGCCAAATGGTAAAACAATTAAAATGTAAGCAGTTTAGTTGATAGTTGTGAAAACTGAATAATATATGTAGTATAATTTAATAATATTATTTGTGAATCAATAATTTTCTATTCATTCCAAATCAAGTACATTATTTCTCTACGAAACCAAATATTACCGTACAAGCAATAACTTAATTTGAATAAAAGCTGATAAACTTGAAGTTTATTTACGTTTGTTGCTGGTTGTCAATAAAGAGAATCTTTTTCTTCAGCCCCACTTAAATGTTTTCGAATGCAAAGGTATCTCATGTGTAGGGACATTGAAGTCATACCTTCTTCTCCCACCTAAGCGATTATTGAGAATCATAACTTTCTATCTTCGTCTAAAATATATGGCGGGCCACTTCTATATTATACTTACTATGTTTCTCAAACATGTTGGAGATCTTATTAACAGTACCCTGTGAAATATGATATCCTGTATTTTTTTATTGAATAATGCACACACTTCAATTTATCTGTTTTTTTGACAATTAATAAATTAGATTCAATTCAGTTATACACAGGAATGCTAAAAACTGATCCAAAATATTTATCAAGGCAAAAACCCGTCGAAAAATACGCTTTTTTCTTTCTTAATGTATACAACTCATAATCTTTGCGTTTTTAATGAAATTCCAACTGAATTGAAATTATTTACAAAAAAAAAAATATCATACTATATCATATCTCCTCGAATTTCTCATGAAAAACTAACTACGTTTTCTAATTATCTAGAATGCAGTATTATTCCCTATTTGAATTTAGAATAATTCCCTCCACGTTTGTAGTCGAAATGACATTTATTATGTCAGATGCGAATGTAGACGATTGAAATCTAGCTTCAATATCGTGTGAATAATAAGGCGGTAATGTACGGCCGACGAATATTTTCGTCGACTGCACAACGAAAGTTCGGAAAGAGATACCGCTCTAAAGTGTAAATGACCGTTGTGTAGCTAAAGACATGAGACGACGTAGAGACACTTTTAACTGAAATACAGATGTTCGACTCACTTTTGTTGCGCGCGACTGTCCGATTAGGCATATTCATTCATAATCAGGTTCTCAATATTTTCCTAGTATATACAATTAATTTCATGAATTCTCAACACTACGATGAACAATACTGTCCAACAATTGAAGAGTTTTGCAAGTTTTACCTTACCTTCGTTGTAACCGTCATCTATGTCCAGGCAGAATATAACTTTATCTTTCTTATTCCATGTTAAAACGAAATCAAATTCCAAGCTTGTATTGACATTTTTATAATAAACATGTACGTGAAATATATTTGAGATAAAATAATATTTACTGGGTGTCTGGTTTCTGTACCACTTTAATTTTTCAAATAAATAAATGTGATTTCGTTCGAAATATAATCACCATACAAATATATCATTCCACATTCATTCATTAGTTAAAATTTTTATAATCCTTTAAGATGTCGAACGCCATGTGGTGAGCGGTCAATACCAGACTACAGAGCCTAAGGCGGTCAAAAGAAATTTAAAAATTGATGAATTATTAATATTGGCGTTTTTTAGCTTAACCTATAAATCATGGTGAAATGTAAAATTAAAAAAGATCCCGATAGTTTGAATTTAGCAAAATGTTGCACAAAAGTTTCTGCATTCATACTTTTTTTATAAAATACAGCGTTAGCACCTTATATCCCCGACAGGAGACATATTCTCGGCGTTGTCGACAAAATAAACTAGAAGAATATCATAACCTACAGTTTTAACTTTTTGGAGATCTCGCCATTCCATAAAAATTTGATATTCGTGTTCACATCTCGACCTGGATTTTGGTATTAACCAATCAGCACTGGCTTGTGCTGCTAGTTCTAATATGTTTTAAGAATATTTGGATTTTCTTTCAAGCATTTTTTCCAAAATTAATAAGAATTAAACTGACTGAAAATAAAACAATAACTATAATAAATATATCGTCGCTATGGTAATGTTAATCGTGTTTGGTTAGGTTTTAAATTTAATTCTTATTTTTAGCGTTGTTTTCAGATATCTATAATAAAAATTATCGTTCATAATACGTCCAGAAATGGATTTTTTCGTAATTTTTCACACGAAAGTTCCGAAATCCGAAATCCTCATATCCAGACTCTTAATGAAATATACTATTTGGAAAAACGTAAAAAAAATTGACGTTTCGAACTATTTCGGTCTTTATCAAAATACGATTTGACATTGACAACCTGCACGATCATATGAATCAATAGATCACTTAAAATAAGTGAACTAATTCCAAATAACATTTAACAAAAATTTGACAAAAATGTCTCATTATCATTACCCACTTTGTAGGCTTGATACCTCCGAAAAGGGTGGTGTGAGAAAATTTTATTATAGGAAAGAGCCATCATATGAAATTTGTGATCACACATCTCAATTATAAATAAACTATAACTGCTCTTTTAGTGACACCTAGTTGCCAGAGCTAATTTTAACGACCTCATATTCTGTTCGTAGGAAAAAAGGTTAGTGTTGTAATCGTATGTGATTTATCCACTAAAAAATTCGCCAAGTATTAAATTTGTGTTCTGTATTTTATATACATACGATATTTTACGTCAACTAAACAAACTGAAAAACTACTCAATTGAGAGTCAACCTGCTATTACGTAGTAGTAATCTGTTTAATAATTGAATAAGATTTATTAAACACTGTTGTGAACGCACCTCGTATATATGTATATTTCTTTCTTGTTATTAATCTGTTTGCCGCATATACTGAATTTTGTTACCATGGCAACAAGCCGTATTGTGGTTTCTTTTATCAGACCTTTTTTTGCTTGTCTAGTCCGTTAACAATGGGCCGTAAGATAAATAGAAAAAGTGTAACACTTGCTTTTTGGCCTTGGTAGCGTGCGTGTGATTATTAGTTCGCTACTATCTTATAATATATTTATATATTATGTATTTTGGTTGATGTCAATTAGCAAGAGTGTATAAATGTTTTAGTTTCAATGTACAATTTAGTTAAACAGTAAATACAGTCCACTACTTATTGGTTTATAGTTTAATGACGTAGTAAAGGTGAATAAGAAGAAAGTTTAGTGTTTTATTTGCCATTACAAATGAACTAAAAATAACGTAATTAGGAATCTCCTGTACAAACACATCATCATCTCCCACCATCCTTTACTTTTTTGTTTCATTTGTGGTATAATGCAAATCTAAATTTAGGCAACTCTTGGTGTTAGATATGTAACAGTAGAGGCGTGTATACATTTATGAAGATTGACAAACATAAAAAATTGCAAAAAAGCAAAGACCTGATCAATTTTCTCGTAGTACAATATTATTAGTGGAAGCAATACACATTCATCTCTTATTTCTCCTATTAATATAACTATTACTTAATTAGAAATAAATTCACCCAGAAAAAATGAATAAACACTGAATCATCATTCCACTTTATTAACGCAAAATATGTGGGGTAAATGGAGACATTTCAAATAATTATGCAGATTTTTTGCACTTTGTATCTCAAGGAACATTTACTCCTATAATCAGCAGTTTTAATTAATTTATAGTTTTCGAAGTACTTCCTTATTAATCAAACTTTACTCCATTTAATTTAATGTGCGAATACATATTTTTTTGTTTTAGGGTTCAGAGAATAGCAGAGGAACGATGAGCTCAGGAGCCCTTTTAAGGGGCTACGGGCCACGTGCCTAACATTATGAGGGAAGAAGAACTTGAAGTGGCCCTGAAGGTAATACAGTAATATCTCTGCTTTTGCTAAAAAAAACTTTAGTAAAGAATTCTAAATATAATATCACTTGTTTAATAACAACATTCGTCATGTGAGAAATACGTCAATTAGTGATTTAAGTCTAACTTGAGCGGTCATATTTTCTACTATTAGAAATGTAGATACATGTTATGTAAGCCAGTTTCACGTTATTGCGCCTTTTCAGCACAATGGATATGCCTTTCTCTTCAAAACATTCAATCCGAGCAAGTACCAAGTTACGAACTTCTTTAAGACAGACTAAAGTTGACCAAACCTAAACTATAAAACTCAGTCTGACTCTAGTATATATGGTATACATAAATTGATAATTTATGAATTTCTGTATATAAATGAAACACTTTTAGGTATATAGTTTTAAGTGACAGCTCTTTTGATCCTATTTTGAAGAAAAAAGCTATTTTTCACTAGTTATATATTTTAACGGATGTTGAATTATTCTCCAGAAATCATGTACACACATTTTTGTCGATACACACCAAATTATAATTTTGATCATTACAGAATATGGAAATAGTTTCTATTTATAGTACCTACTTATATAGTAGATATAAAAAAATTGAATAAAAGTATTTTTTAAGCCAAAATTGTATCAAAATATTTTGATACAAATTTTCTTAAATCTTAAAGATGGTTTCAATACAGTTGATGGTGAAAAACTTGAAAAATTATGGGTAGAGAAATGTAAAGAATAGTTGTTTGTATAGAAAATATTTCTTCCAAATAATTATCTCAAAAATCAGCTGTTGATTTGAGTATAAATTATTTGTCATAGATTCTTACGTTTAACCTCAAAAAGTTAATGTTATCAATTATGGTTGTAATGTTTGAAAAAATTGTTGATCAGTGGAATATACATAGTACTACCATAAAGTATGAACAAGTTAAATAACCCATCTCACAACTTTCTAAAATGTTATTTATTGAGCAAAAAATATAAATGAATAAAGTGGTTTCAATAATCTGACGACTGCTCTCGTTGATGTCAAGACTATTAAGAACACACTATGTGTGTATATGCTCTATTATATACTAATCTTATTGTATACAAAAGGACACTTGAAATCGCTTAAATATGACCTTGACTCTCATTAGGAACGGTCAGGTACAATAAATCTGAACGAATACAATAGTAACTCGAAGTTAAATAGGTAGATTTATGATTCTTAACATTAATATAAAACAAATATTAGGTTATCCGAGACAATACGTTAATGGAGGGTAGAATAAGGGATACATGGTATCAATTAATATATTATCAACAGATCGTAATGGTTCCCATTATCACATTGTACATGATTTTTAATTTTACTCAATAGCGGATTTTTTAGCTAATTATTAGACAGTTATAGTTTCTATATGACCAAATTTCCTTCTAATTTTTGTACATAAATGTTCACAATATTATTCTTTTTCAGCTCTCATAATCAACATCTTAAATAATTCTTAAATACTTGTAACATTAAAATTTTTTTAAATATTTTTATTTTATCCTTGTCAGTTCTATAAGATTAAAGTAATGATTCACATCCCTAATAAGATTTGATAGATCATGAACTGCGGTCACAGACTATCAAATAGTTATGAAAATTGTGAAAGTAAGTCAATGAAAGATACTATTATGGAATGACAAAAACTCAAACTCTGTTTCATTTAAAAATTTAGATCATTATTTAACTCAGTATGATTGGAAATATCACCAATTCTCAATTGTGTCATGTATTGTCATAATAAAAAATAAAACATTCTGAATGACTAATAATTCATCATCGTAGTCTTAAGTCAGAAAAAATCTTTTATGAAAAGTTATAATTAACGTCTAGGCAGATATATGTGTCAATAGCAGTACTGAGTCGATTTTATTAGATAGAAGAACTGCAATAGAAATAGAAAATGTAGATTTTCATCATCTAAAATTTCCACATCGGTCACCTGATCATGCATAGATCATACTTGGAGTTACAAAAAGCCATTAATGACCAAAATATATACGCTTTTTAGAGATATCATTATTTTTTTTGGTTATTTAGGCTAATTGCTTTTGATTGTATGAAATATGAAAATAATTTCCTACCACAGCAGTTAACAGAATGAAAATGAATTTGATATAGATTGTTTATCTTAATTGTAATGTTCAGGTAGATTAATATTGTTTTTAAAAAGTCGAAAAGGTTTGTAAAGTACAACCTGGCCGTTTTTATTGCGTTTCAGGTGAATTTATTCTATCTAAGAAACCGTATACTACAATTGAATAACTCGAAGAAGTATATTTTTTTATTTCAAAATTTAAGATCAGGACAAAAATGAACTGCACATATTTTGTGACAGATGTAGAAGTCGGTATTCCCTGGGCTGCTGGTGGAAACATATAAGTTAAAAGATTAAATGTATTTGAATATCATGAATTATTACTCATTGATATAAGTGAAAGGTATTCATTGTAATTAGGTATCTGCCCTTTAAAATTCAACCATGTTCACCAAACACTAACCCCTTAAAACTGGCCAACCGAAAACAGTAATTAATTATGAAGTAGGATCCGTCTGGGACATTATTGAAATAAATTTTTCCTTGATAGATGCGGGTTTCTAAAATAGATAAGGTTTCATAATTTAATGTTTGGACAAGTATTATCGGCAATTTTAACGGAAAAACTATTTAAATTTTTTGATCAATCAAATAGCGAAGCAATAAAAAATGGTTTCAGCAGGATGGTATATCATAACAATTTAATGCTGCTGTTTCAAATTATTTTTGGAGAGTATTTTCTTCAAAGTTTTTAGAGTACTGAAAAAAAGCAACAATCCTGGAACTAAAAATAGAAACAAGAAAAATGAGAGCAAAGCTTTTTTCATGCTTCACTTTCTAAAACGAAAAGAATAAATGTCTAAATCTGATACATTATTTACACACTCCACAGACAAAAACCAACTAAAAAGTATTGTTAACTAATTATTACCGTATTCGTTCTATTAGCTTATATTTTTTCAGTTAAAATAATATCCGAGTATAAACACTCTATAATTGTGTAAGTGAATCAAATTATACAACGACCAACAGTTGTTTTAAAGTAGATGCAATTATACGAGGAATGTAAATAATGCCGTTGTCCCGTAATCTCGATAAAACGTTTTTCATGAACCTGTTTCTTCATATCATCATATACATCCGTCTGGAAACGCGTTTGATTTATTGAACAATACATTAGGCCATTAGTGATTATCAAATTTATTCAACGATCACTATAACATAAAATATTCAATATTTCAATGATGTCGAATACCTTTTAATGATCACATTAAGGTGTAGAGCAAACATAACAAAACTTGTTTCATTTCACTATCTGGTACATCTACAATAAAGTATGTAGACATTGTCGCGTTTGCGAAAACAGAGTGATTGTCTTTATTTTATGTGGAATTTTATAACGAAATGTAGGCTGCTTAAACAGCATATACGTAGATATGCATTACTTTGTTGAAAAAATAGAAGATGCTGATGTCAGGCAAATGAATATGAAGTCTGTAAATCTGTCATCTGTCATAAATAAAGGTTTCTCGGCTACGTGCTGCTTGCATTCATATAATTTCGCAATTCTACAAAAAGCTCTTTCCAAGCATTATGCATATGAAATCAATGGTAGACTCCATTATAGAAATAAGATTGCTTTTGAATGAATAACGGGGTTTCAACGCTTTATATTATAATAATTATTTTATTAAACTTATTTATTGTCAAGTGCGCATGTGCAAGTGATGTTTCTGGTGTACGCAAAGCGTTTTGCGTTTTAAAATTTGCAATCTGTAGAACTCTGTAGAACGTACATTCCATACTAAGTTCGGTTGTGATAGTTCAGTGATGGAAATAACAGGGAATGACCAACACTTAGTGAAGAGATTCATTGACAGCTGTTTTCAAGGAGTTAAATAGTATATTTTCTAAATTATATATTCGATTATGAATTTTTAATGGATGATTACGTATGAAATATAATGTAATATGTAATAAAACTAGCTTAATTTAACCGAGATATTATTACAAAAATTATTGGGACTTTTTTGTCAACAGTAAATATTTTTTTATGGAGTTTTATATAAAAAGTATATTGAAAATATAAAAAAAATACGTGCATATTCTCTTTATAACTGGTTTTATTCATGGTGCCCTTTGGATACATTTAATATGAAGTTGATGCTAATTATGTCGAGAATAAATATATAACACCAAAGTGGACTAACTAATATATTTTCCGAGCTTTCGAATACTTATGTATTCATCATTTGGGACTGAAATTATGGTAAAATAGAATATAAGAAGTATGTATAAAAATAATAAAATTTCTAATTACAATTATTAGGATTTTTTGTAGTTTTGAATCGTATTCTTGTAAAAAAAATTAAAATTCATAGGTTTTTAAATTCAATATTCAAAGTGACGTTGATAGAAATTCGATTAATTGAAATATTGATTCTGGTTACTTTAGGAATTTTTAATAGGTTAGGTTATGAATGACGTTGAATTTTTATAGGTTAGATAATGAAAAGTTTTAGTGAATGATGTTCAGTATTGATCAAGGAGGTGTTTTGAGACTAATACTGAACCTGTTATATAGTTGTGACACCCCTGTTACAGAAAATGTTAAATTAGCTACATTTTCGTCAAGATAAACAAACTCCCAGTTACCCCAATCGATAAGATGATCTTATATATGAAAACGGTCAAATATCTAGGATTACATCTGGATACGACACAAAAGCGACAAGAACATATCAAAAAGAAAATAGAGGAACTGAAACTTGGATGTGAAAATCGATATTAGTTACTAGGAAGAGGCTCACAACTTACTATTGAAAAATAAGGTGCTAATATACAAACAAATAATCAAATCGGTATGGTTTACAGCTATGGGACTGTACAAGTGAAAGTAATTATGCTGGCCTACAAAGAATCTAAACAGAATACTAAGGAATATAGTTAACGGCCCGAGGTATGTCCGCAATAACGATCTACACCGAGAACTCCATATAAAGTCCAAGAAGAGATAAAGAAGATTGCTAAATGTCACGAAAAACGACGTCACAGTAATTATATTTTCAATACTGGTTCAACATCTTTGAATAATTCACAGTATTATTTTGTTTCTTACTTTTCTATTACGCAAGTTATATCAAACAAATTGGATTGGATAATCTCTTTTTCCAACTTTGTATACAATTAATACAATACAATACAGATATTGTTTTTCATAAGGATATTTCAAGAATGGAGTAAGTACTTGGAATATAAATTAGTGAGTGTAAACTGTTTATGTTAAACAAGAAAATTATGCATTAGATTACAGAATTTTGGCAAAACAAACTGGAGTATAATTTAATTGTTTCACATCTCATAATAGTATATAACTGTCATACTGTTGATAAATATGCAACAAATCAATTAAATTTATGTCTTGGAACCAGCTGTACATTTAGAAATTTGTTTTTCTATGGAAATTATAGCACTGTAAAGAACAAATGATTCGAGATCTGATGAAAAGAAATATTTGTAGCTGTCTGGAAAATGCTCATTCTAATTTTACTAAAGGTAATAATCTGCCGAATATTCAAATTACCATTGTTGTACGAACCTCATACTAGACGGAATGACTTCAAATTTTGTTTCTAATGGTACAATTACTATCCAAACTTTATTTTATTCAATTTATTAAAGTTGCACATAATAAAAAAACCCTCTTTCATCAATAATAATTCACACATACAATTAACTATTATGTATGTGTCATGTTTCAGTTTTTAATTCAATCAATTGAAAATATAGGCAGACTGAAATCACTAATAAGTAATTTTCCGATCATTTCGAATCATATTTATCAATATTCCAAGTCATCACAATGCAGTGTAAAATGCTATTGGATTGTCTATTTTATTGATTGGTGCGTGTCTGATTCCTTTATTCACGGAAGTAACAAGAATCGGCTCCGTACGTGATATTCATTTGTGGTTTTTGTATAAAAATTTGATCTTTCTAAAGCCATTTTATGATGGTCTATATCAGCGTTACTCAGGGTACTCCTCAGAGTAAAGTGGAATTTATAACAACACTATACGTGGGCGGGGCTACGAAATGAGAAGTGGGAGTCGAAACGCCCAAAAGTTGTGGCTTTGTGGCAATCGAGCACCGAGATGTATTTTGTGTTTCAAAAGGTTTCACGCACGCCCGTTATGAGGTTTCTCAGCCAATTTTTTGATATTATTTGATACGTTAATCCTCTTGAGGAAACTATATGAACTCTGCCTATTAAATGATGTTAACCAATTGCAACAAATTGCGTAAACACATTTTTGGATCATTGACACAACTACTGGAAATATGTATTCTAATCTATTTTCAATATTACTGAGACTTTTATATCGTGATTTGAGGATTTCAACACAATATTATGGAACGTGTAACCAAATCAGTTATTCGTAAGTTTTAGTTTGTTTTGTTACAGTGAATCTGTGTTGACTTGAGTAGGATAACTCCGCCAATTGTTCTAATTTAGAGAAATACGGAGAAAATCCGGTTAGAAAATAATTTGTTAATTAACAACTGTCTATCCAAATACCTTTCGAAACCAGTAATATTCGTCAAATCCAAATAACGGAACAAATATCTTTTGAACCCACTAATGTTCGTCGAATCCAAATAACGGACCAAATAATATCTGTCGAACCCATTCAACAACACATATTTTACCTGGCCTTATAATCTTTATAGCTAAACACTAAAACATTTTAAATTAACATTAACTATATTAGTTGGTTTTTCACGAGTCACGAAATTACTACTTCTTCCGTATAATTCACTAGTTGTATCTCTTGGAGGCGAAGAGGATTAATAGGGTCGAGTCGACGAACCTTGCCATTTTTATGTAAACTATTATACTGCAATTAACTTCGGAGATACGAATGCAATCTTAGTAGATAACACCATAATATTAAACAAATTAGTATAAAAATAATTAGGCAACATAATAAACAATGCAGTTAATGAGGTAGTCTAACTCACGGTAATATCATTACTGTTTAATAATAAACAATAGCTAAAAAAACTTGTAAACAGTTAAATAATTAATAAAACTAAAATAAATAATTATTAATATGATAATAGTGAAATGACTGACATTAATGTCATTGTCCTAAAAGCGTGAGGTGATCAACATTACTTAATGGTTTGTATAAGCTATAAAAGTGTATCATTTATTTACTTCTTAATTTAATTCCTTAATTTTGTGAGGTTATGAGTACAGAATATGTTAGGTCAGTCTGTATCGATGGTATTGTTTGGTTTACAACATCCTTGTTCTTTGATTATGGAAATATTATTCGTGGTATTTTGATATTTTAGCAATGCTAAAAGTCAACAACGCCCTTAAGACGATGGAACAATTATAGACAGTGTCTGTATCCACATTTGTATACAAGAAGGATCCATACAAGGCATTTATATTGATTTACCAAAAACTTATAGTTATTCTCAATTTAATTTAATGTTAATTTCAATTTAGTTTTAATTTTAGCTGCATAAACCAACCTTTATCTAAGTATAAGTTACATATTCTGAAGCATTGAACACAATCTATCTCTGGATTTCTGGAGTTTTATAAATACATTTATAACCTCACACTCGGTTATATGCAAAATATGACATTTTATAGTATTCAATGTTTTTTGAGACACTTTTAACTTTTTACATTTCTCCTCCCTCCTTTGGTGTTGACTTCATCCTCGAAGTCTCTGAGAATCTGGATTTGAGAAAATCTTTTTCGATTCTTTACAGTGACTGTTATTAAAATGGCTAAAATAATCAAAATTGTAATTAAGGAAACAATACTGAGTCCTACAGAAAATTGCGGCAGGAGTGGAATTGGTTCAATGGGTTGAACTTGTTTCGAAGTTATGACTATGGTTTCTTTATAAATATATTTTTTTTCTTTTATACATTGAAGTTATAAATCATTGTCTTTATAATAGTCAAATGTCTAATTTATAAATATATTTTATTCGCAGGTGGTCATCGTGGGTAATGGTGGGGTGGGCAAATCAAGCATGATCCAAAGATACTGCAAGGGGACTTTCACTAAGGATTATAAGAAAACTATAGGTGTAGATTTTTTAGAAAGACAAATAGAGTAAGTATGAAGATTTTGTTGAAAACGAATAGCATGCATTTTAATTGATTACTGGCACCTAGTTACAATCGGCACTCTATAAGCATTTTCTACATACAGGGTGATAAAGTTCATGCCTCTTTTGTCCTTTGAGAAATCAATTTGAAAATTAGAGTAATTATAGTATATTTATTTCGTTAATTTTCATTTATTATGATACAAGGTGAATAAAAACACTAGTGCATTATTTTCTCGGTTTTTTCCAAATGAATCACCCTTTATTTTATGTGAATATAGAAGAGTACTACCAATACACTTCTTTTTGTTATCGAGCATTCCCCATACTTAAAATAATTAGTTCAAAACATTTTATCATTGCTGTTTGGTATTGTTGAGGTTGTATTGCAAATATACAGAAAAATCGAGTATATTACAAATAAATTACAGGAAGAAAACAATGAAAAACTATCCTATTTACCAAATTATACGTACACGATTATCATTACGAAACATTCCAAAATTTATTCCGTATTCTCTCCATCATGTCATCCCTTGTTGTTGGAGGTATTTTGTACACTTCATTCTTAATATGACCCCAGAAAAATGAGTCCATGTTATTGAAATCCGCTGACCTTGGTGGCCATCTTCAAGGAAATAGTTTATTCAATTCACCATTAATGAATTGATTAGCGTGAGCAGGCGCCATCAGTGTGGATTTCTTTCATTAAAAGAGGTAATTGGTTTACTACAAAATCTAAATACATCCCAGCATTTAAATGTTCCTCAAATTTGAATAAGATGGATAGTTCTCATTGAAATGCTTTGTATCATAATACTTATAAGGGCGTGAATGTTCATGTATAGTTATTATTTTACCCAATTTATATTACAATTATTAAAACTTCAGAGTAGATGGCGAAGATGTTCGACTTATGCTGTGGGATACTGCGGGACAAGAAGAATTCGATGCCATTACTAAAGCTTATTATAGAGGAGCACAAGCCTGCGTTCTTGCCTTTTCAACTGTAGATAGAGATTCATTCGAAGCTGCACATTCTTGGAAACTTAAGGTAAATTGAGTCATATACTGTACGGAAAGATTTGTCATTTTTATTTAATAAGAAACAGTAGATTTAAGCCACTATTTTCACTCTAGAATAATAGAATGGATAATTCGTTGAATTCTTTATACTAATAAATATTATACTAAACTTCATAAACATTCATAAACCATTTTGGTAGAATATAAATAACAAAATAATCGAAGATACTAACATTTTTTAGAATTTTCAAGTAACAAATAGAAAAAATATATTTTTCAGATCATAATTACAGAGTTTAGCGATAATATTGTCACAACTGTAATGTAATTAGTCCTAACTCAAAGTTACTTGCCACTTTGATCTTATAATACCCTGGTATCAACCTTCAACTATGCTTAAGTAACAGACAGAATGTTTCCGGATATCCAAAGGAGCTCTGCCTATCAGTGGTATTCGAAATAAATGGATATAGTCACAGGAAGGTTATCTGAAAATTTTACAGACTAATAATGGAACAAGACATTTTTTTCTTCAATTTTCTACAATTTTTATCTTCACCATAGTATGTATGAGTAGTATTTTCTGGTTATTGTTTCAACCTGAAGATAATCTATGAACACAAACCCAAGACTATCTCTAAAAACGGTCTCCAATACTTTTCTGGCTGATGAAACGGTATTTGCCTTTTCCGAAACAGATTCTCCATTGCAATCCACTGTCTTGACTCTTTTGTCGTTTCAGATAGCTTATGCATGCAAAATACTTTAATAAAAATTATGGCAAATGCGAATTTTTACTGATAACGTCTAGTTAGTACACTTTGGTGTTTAATTTTGCCACATTCCAATAGTTATGATATTATACAATAATAATTAGAAATTGAATTATAGACTGCGTTATTCTCTGCTCGAAAGTAGTGAAAGTTTTGGTGTGAACTATAAAATTGATACTTTTATTTATTCACTTTGTTCACTGACGTGTAATATTTTTGCTAATAAATAATAATGGCTGCTTTTCATGGGAAACATAATGAGGATAATAATAATTTGCATATGAAAATACAAAATAACATAACACAATCAAAGTTCTTTGTTTCACGGAAATACTAACTGAAACGACTGACTAATTAGATATCAGTATGGTATCTACAGATATTGGTATTTTTTTAAACATTAAACAGAAAGTAAATCATTCATATTAATACTTTCACTAAAGTTATGAACCTACCTGTTTCCTATATATATATATTTCCTTTTCAAGTTGAAAACTTCATATTAAATCCCTCCTCCTATACCTGAACATTTTTCAATACATTTTTGAAATTGCTCTCTAATAATTGATCGAACTGTGACTTTGACTTTGTACAGATAAATTCTGTTTGCTTTATGAATTCTTCGTAAATGTGGTATACTTATGTTGTAATTACACATTTTTGACATTTTGGATTGAAATTAAAGCAATTAAAGTACCTGCATCATATCATCACAAACATTTATATCTTTCCTCTCATAATGAGTGCTTCTTGTCGTAAAAATCCGTTGATCAAACGCCAAGCAGTACTTTTGTTCATTGTAGCATTTACTATTTAGATACCTTTCAGCGAAAAAAGTAATAACCACATTTATAACCTAACCTAACCTAACTATTTACTCCCATTTTTATGTTTACAGGTAGAAAACGAGTGTGGCGAGATTCCAACTGTGATTGTACAGAATAAAATCGATCTATTAGATCAAAGCGTTGTCAATCCGTGAGTATTTTAATGATTCAAATACCTAAGTAATTACAGTGCTATTAAATCTATAAATAAAAACACCTACACAAGCTATTATACCACATATTAAATTATTTTCGTTAATATTCATGTTTTTTTTTGGTTAAAGTACAAAAAACGAAACCTTCTGTTTGTAATACACTGGGCCAAATCATTTACATTTTACATCAGGGATTTCAATCCAAAATTCCATCTGTTCAAATACACTTAGAACAAAATAGAAGACTTAAAAATAATTTAGAATATTCTCTAGCTATTTATGTAATCTACAGAAATAAGTATCGTAATATGTTTCTATTCAGATTTCATTCAAGTTATTTTCTGTTTTTATTTTAGAGAAGAAGCTGATCTTTTGACCCGTGCATTAGGGTGTCGACTTATTCGTACATCCGTGAAAGAAGATATCAATGTAGCAGCTGTTTTTAGACATTTGGCGTCAAAGTGCCTTGCAGAACTTCGAGATCCTCGAGATAGTGATTATTTCACACCTACCACTACATTTCACGATGCTCTTACCATCAGTAAGTATAACTGGGTACAAAAATCATCATTTCGTAATCTCAATCTCAACATTATGTTTCCCGTTGAATGTTATTTGCACAAAGAGTCAAGTAAAAGAAGAGCAATAGTGAATGTTATTTGTGGTTTTACTTCACCATATTTAAATCTAATAAATATTGATCCAAATCAATCACAAGAATTTCATCTAAATAGTTTTCGTATTTAACATAGAGCCATGGGGGTCAGGCAGTCTGTGGGGCAGAAGTTATACACTATGTAACATTTGATTGATTGAAGGTGTAGCTATTCTGCTATCTTTATCAAACTTACTAAAAGTTACTGAATTTAAAATTTTTATATATTCTCACATTACATCTGAGCTATCTTGTATAGTGTATTAATTAAACATGCATTTATAAAGAGTATAAATAAAAACTTATTAATTATACTTTATCGAATTCCTTGCAAAATGTGGTTGAAGAACTCAATTTAATTACGCAACATCAAATAGCTACTAATAATAGTAACACTGTTCCTGATACTAATAAAACTTCTTCCCCATTCTTAAATGACCTAAATTCTGTTTGGCTGTCTGTCCCTCCGCATGAAGATTCTATTTCCACTAGTAAATCTAAAAGCACAAATTCAAAAATGATTCATCTCTATTGCTAGTAAATGAAGACTGAAGACTATTTCTCATGAATTGAATTTGAACAAAATATTGAGGATGAAAATTTTTCGAAATCAAAAGCCGATGATCGATATCGATTTTTACATAAAGATCTATTTAAAATAAAACAATTAAATGGAGAAAAGGTTCTCGAAATTATTTACTTTACTCAAAGTCACTTGGATCTGTATTTTTCAGACTATTTGTCTTTTTGGAAACATGCATATGAAAGATTTAATGTACATGAAACTAGTTTGTATTTTGGAAATAAAAAAGCGAGGACAATATATTCGAGCAGTTAGAAGAAAATAATGGCGCAATGTGTTCCTTAGAGTTGTGGTAACTATAAAATCTATAGTTATCCGTGGTCTTTTGTTCCGTGGCAATACAGATAACCGAAATTTTATTATGCTTTTAGAAGCAATTTCCAAATTTGTTCCTTTTCTGGCATTGGACTGATTTCATTGGGCGACTCCAGATTTAGAGTACTGCGAGCAAGCCTGGAAGTTGAGAGTTCTGGATGAAATTCTGTTTCTTTTCTTCGTGTAGAAGAAATTTCATTTAAAAATACTTTTTAGATGAACCAAAATAAGTATTAGTTGTTTTTATCAATTATTATACTATTCAATTAGCCATACTACATAGACAGCTCACGTTTCGGTTGTGTTATCGGTCGGCAAATTAGAAAAATAAAAACTAATCTAACTTATATTTGTTTTAGGTGCATTCAACCCTAGTCAATCTTCCAAAAATCATAACGGAACCATAGTTCTACGACCCAACAAACAAAAAAAAAAGAAAAACGTATTGCGTAATGCCTGTAGGATATTATAATTTGCAATAATTACTAACACAAGTACCAAAATATAATTTGATTTTGGACAGTTTGCCATGTATATGTCATGATAACTAGTTTTTTGACTGCCTTATTTTTATCCCTATCCTTCCAAACAGTATATCGACGGCGGTATAACTCAGACTTAATTTTCTGTAAAGAATAGAAGCGAATAAGCAATATTGGCGTTTTTATTGAAAAATTTATTGAAACAACAATTCAATTATTGTTATAATATAATAAAGCTCAATCTTTAAAAAAATTATCGAGGAATTCTGAGTCACACTGTTCGTGATATCTTGTAACAATATGTGTATGTATATTTTGCCCCAAAGGCCACTGGTGAAGTGCTAATATATTTTACTTTATTGTAGTACCTACCTTAGTTTGTATTTGTTGACTTTGAACTTGTATTATAAAGTTAGATAGTAGATATCTTAATGTTTTTAAGAATTGATTGTGAAATTGATACTCTTATTTCAAGTTCTTTACAAATGTAGTTTGATTAATAAAATTTCCGTCAGCAAGTGAGATATTATTTGAAAATATATTTGAGGAAAAAATAAATGTCAATTGTATTTAATCGGTACCTGATTATTCATTAAAATGACTCTAGAAAAAATAGGTGAGCAAAAATAACTTTAGCAAAAAGGTTACAAATGGAAAGGCATATAGATATCAAAACAACAACAATCATTGAGAAAAAGAATTTGAGATAACCCATTTTTTCACAAATTTAGAAGAATATTGTTTTGAAAAATTTGAGCTTTTGATAATTTCAAATAATCATAGAACTCTGGATTTTTATGGCGGTTATTTTTTTAAATTAAATCTTGATATAATGATCGATTTTCCAGTACATATATTAATTAGTCTCCCACTAGAATTGGCACAAATTATGTTACTGAATTTCGACGTATTTTTAAAAAACTAATTACATGCTGAGAAACGTTTATTCAATACATTGACAAACATCGATGTTTTCCTAAAAGAACAAAAAAGGAATAAAAAAAAACAATTAAGATCATATTTTCATGAAAATATGAGAGAAAAGTTGTAAATTAACTGATTTTTCTGTTTGTAAATTAACTGATTCTGCGTAAATACAATTTTCGGAATCTTCATGAGAAAATACATATAACCACGCGCTTTTTTTTCGATACTTTCCTATTTATTATTGTTTTTAAAAATATCATATTTGGATACCCTTAAGAAGAGGCAACCAATCATACATACACTTTTAGAACTGGTAGACTATTTATAGATTCCGGCATCGCTCGGTAGACGGCGACAAAATCGTAAAATCATAGAATAAGTAAAAGTATTGAGGTTCCATTTCAAAAAATTAGAATTTTAGTTTATCTATGCGAGTCGTATAACGTGTTGCGGATATGAAAGGCGCTACTTAAACACGTGCGTCTTCTGTACCGGATTGTCCCAACGACATTTTCAATTTGACACAGTTCTCACTTAATAGTAGTGTAGAGAGAAAAGTTTTTATCTTGTCGGTATATGAAACTTTTACATATAGGAAATGTTGTTCCGATCCAAATAATTAAAGTGATGTAATTAATTGGAAATCTTGAATATTTGAAAACCCTATTGTGAAATAAGAAAACGCCAAGTATAACCAATCAATAGTTTAAAGTATCCTTAATCTCCTAACCTAAACAAATGTTCATTAAATTTAATGATAATTTACGTATGAGTAGCAAAAAATTTGTATTTCTGTTTAGGACACTAGGTATATACTTCTAATTTTCTACGATATATCTTCGTTTTTCGAATTAGGGATTACAGGTAGGTATGTACATGAAAATGTTTATTAAGTAAAGAAAGAACGTAGAATTTAGACAGTGTTAAATTTATTTCAAGTTTCAAAGTTTCTGTTTCATTTTCTACGCAGTAATAAAGCCTTTATCAAGTGCTAAATTTTGTGTATATTCAGAATACGATTTACAAAAGAAAACATCATTCTTATCTTTGTTTGTGTTATCGAGAAGAGGTATATAAGTTTGCTTAAATAAACAAATAGGGGTGGTTGGTTTTCGAAGATATCTAATAATTTCAGTATCGATTCTTGGAACAAAAAAAGTAGGTAGAGGGTTGGCCTGGACGTGTTGTTGTGTCAATAACACATTTATATTCTGGATATAACAAATGCAGCAAAAAAAAGTAAATTCTTTGAATGATAAAGAAAGGGTATGAGAAGGTTCCACAATTTATCAAAATATCAATCGTAAATATTACATTTGGACCATAAAATAAACATACGAATTCTAAAAGTAGAATAACAATCCCTAAAAACTATCTTCTACCTACTTACCTACGAACAAATAAAAAAATATTTGAAACTTTGACATACAAAGTTTTTTATGAAACAAAAAACTCTATTATTAATTTAGTAACAACCCTATAGCTAATTATGTATTATGAGTATCTATCTATCAAAAATAAAATATGTGAAAAGCGATTCCAAACAAATAGTAGATTGTTAATTTGACTTGAGCAATGTGGAAAGTGGATCGTATACAGGGTGTAAGATCGCTAGTGAGACGTCTATTCATAGAGATATTACAGATAGAGTAGGCATGCTATAAGACGCCCATACAAGTGGGAGCGTCTGGCCGATAGAAAGAGAGAGAATAATTTATGTATTGCTGTCTCTGTCTAATGGCGCATGCGCGTTGATTAGATTTCGTGTACGCACTTTACCGTTGCCCGTTGAATCAGAGACACGCATGCGCATTACGCAACAAAAAAAGAGATAGAAATACATAAATGATTCTCTTTCTCTTTTCATTCGCGAGACGCTCTCACTTGTAGGCATGCCTACTCTATGGTAATATCTCTATGCGTCTATTACTTATAGTTATATTCATACTAAACACACTGTTTGTGTGTTTGTGCTTCATTTATGGCAATAAAAAACTTGTGGTTTATCTATGTCCGACTAATGAATACATGACAGTTCTGACAGTAGACACGAAATAAGTGTCATACGAATAATGTTAGAATTAAGTTTGTTTATGAAATGCGATGTAGAAAAATAAAAACAGAAAATAATTTTAAACAATGAAAAAGGTTGTAAGTTAAAAATATTTACGCTTAGTGACAATCCACCATTAATATGTACAATGCTACAGTTTTTGAAAAAAGGCAACAAAAACGGTATGTAGGTTGTTATTTATTTAAATAATTTATGTTTATGAGGTAATTTTAGGTCATCAAAAACACTTGTCTGTTGTATCGCTTCATCCTCCAACAACCTTTAACTCAGTTTTACCCGAATCTGAAGGGAATACATTTAAAAATGTTAATGGGAAAAATGCAATTTTACCATTATCTTCATTTGATGATGAGGGATTATTTGACATTGGTAAGCATTCTAAATAATATGATTAATTAAAAGTAATTATTTGAAATAGATTATTGATATTTTTATATTTGTTTTACACGACAGTAATTTATAGTGGTTATGAAAAATGTAAAGATTAATCATCAATACAAGTGTTAATTATGGTAAAATTGTGAATTGTTTAATTTTTTAGGGGAATACGACTCCACCAAAGAACAATCTCGGTTATCAAGAACACTTGAAGATATGTTATTGGACAAAAATGCTCTTGAATATTACATTCATTATATGGAATCCAGAAATGCCTCAGATTACATACACTGTTGGTTAGAAATACAAACATTTAAATCATTATCAAGAAACTACCACAATTCACAAAATACAAAATTACTCAACACATATTCAATTGTGCCACATGGTCAGGGTGACCATGATAGTTTATCCGTTAGTACAGATTGTGACTCTTATACAGCAGATTCTAATAGTCTTTGTGACTATTCATCAAATAATACAATATCTGAAGGAAAAGCCCCTCGTGATAACATTTGTGATGAAGAAAGTGATGATTATAATATTAATGAAAAGAAAAATGTACAAAATATAATTGATAGGGCTTTAACAATATTTAAAAAATATATTGCACAAGAAGCATCTTGTAACATTAAATGTACAGAAGATATTAGAAAAGAAATCATGGAAAATATTTGTATAACAGAGAAAGTGATGTCAGTTAACTGTTTCGATTCTGTACAGAATCTTGTTTACAAAATAATGCAGGAGGATTACTATCTTACTTTCTTAAGATCTGATTACTTTTGTAGATATCAAATTGACTTGTTAACTAGCGGAAATGTTATTCTAGATGATATACTGTATAATGAAACTGCTTTGTTTTATTTTATGGAATTTCTAGAGCAAGAAAATCAACGGAGCTTATTAGAGTTTTGGATAGCTGCTTCAAACTTTCAGCAGCAGCTAAACAACCAAAAAGATTTTTTTGATCCTATCGAAGCACAAACTGATGCTGTGGTATTATATGATAAATATTTTTCTTTGCAAGCACATTGCCCATTGGGATTTAGTGATAAAGTAAGGATGGCAGTTGAACAGAGCATTTGTGGGGAAACCGGCTTGATGCCTGATTGCTTTCACTTACCATTAAAAATAGTTGAAAAAGTACTGGAACAAAATTACTTGAAGTTATTTTTGAGTTCACAATTATTTTATAAATACCTCTCTGACTTAATAAACACGGTACAATCTGTAGATTATTTGAATGTTGAAAGATACCGTAATGCCGCATCAGATTGTAGTAGTGAAAGGAGCTTTAGTCAAAGTACATTTTTAGCTCTAGAGATACCTTGTGAAGATATTAGAAAAAGTGAGAAAACCAATGACATGACAATAGATACTAGAGAATTATATGATCCCGACGCTCTCTGGAAAAGAAAAAAATGCTATAGACTCTCTTTAGGTCGAGTTAATGAGTTGGGAAAATATGAAGCTGATTTTGAGCCAGAGCCAGACAAGAAACAGTTTAAATTGAAAGATTTATTTAGAAAAGTGATAAGTTTAGATGATGAAGATAAGAAGAGAGAAGATATGGCATGGCAAGTAGCAGAGATGATTGTAAAGGACATTACAAATGTTACATTGAGACAGCAGGATAATTGATTGGTTAATTAATCAATGCATCAATTGATCTTTTATATTTTTTATTGAAATGGAATGAAGGATACAGAAGTAGATCAGCTAATTTATTCCTCAGTCTAAAATTAAAATTCATTATCAAATTTATTATAATAATAATTGAAAAGAAAATAATTAATATGGTTATATTAATAGTAAAAATTGTGCCATATTAAAGGAAACTAATTTGACTAATATTAATTTTCTGTTTTCCCTTTGTATCTTTCATAAAATATATTCAATTTAATTTTAAAAATATTCGTATATCCAGATGTACATTTTTTTTCTAAATATTTATTGCATAAATATATATATATATATATATATATATATATATATATATATATATATATATATATACATATTAAAAATTCTAAAAACACATCTAATTTTTATATTCAATGTATTCATGTATTTTACCAACAATATCTAATAATTAGGAATCTGTAAGATGCCATTAAATAACATAGAACAGAAATATCCAAAATTTTCGATTTGTTGGAATGGCACTTTTACTTCTTTTCTCGAAATATCTTTCATGTGAAAATTACCACAAACGTTCTAATTACCTAGAAGATTAATTCTTTTGTATAGATTTGAATGGAAAAATAGTAAAGTGATTGAAAAGATCAGACATTTTAAAAACATTTCTCTATCTAGAACCATATAATATGATAGAAAATCTGAAACTTTGTATTGTCGGTACATACAAATTTCCCCTATTATATAGTTACTTCCATTGTTTCAATGGAAGTATGGAATGTTTCATTTTTCTTTATAACAGCAATTAAGTGTTGATTTTAGTTAGAGACTACTTTATTCTTTATTGCATAGGTTACTATATTTTAAGTGAAGCATTCCGCTATTTAAAAACAAACAGTAGTGGAAATCTCTTTTATACAAACCATATTTAGATATATTAAAATCTTATACTAATAATATTGAACTTTAAAAATTAAGTTTTAATAAAACTACACCATTGGATCAAGGAACGTAATAAAATTTGTTAAAATATGAATTTGTGGTTATATTCATAAAGATATACTCTAAAATTTAAAATCAAAGCAATTTCAAATAATATATTATTCAATTTTCAGGAAAATTTTGTTTATATTAAAAAATTTCATTAAAAATTTTCCATGAATAACGCGGCTTTGTTAGGAAATATGCAAATATACTTTGTATAATATGTAAATATGTGCAGATTATAATTTAATTATTTAAAAATTTTGTTAATGAGTATATGATTGTAATATAGTATGAATAAATTATATTTATATAAATAGGAAAAGTCTATATTTGAAATAAGCTTGGCTTAATCCAGGTGATGCTTTTTTACCTGTTGAGGTGTATCATTATGTGGATTCCTTTATCCACAGCTGTTCCCATTATTTCCTATCCTGTTCCTCGTTTTTCCTTGCTACCTTTAGTTCGTGTTTCATATATTTTATGACCAAACTATCTTAGTTACTCTTTCCCGATTTTGTTTGGAATTGATTTCAAGTACAAATTTATAACCTTATTCCTTATTTCCTTACTGTACTCTGTATTTTGCTTTTTTGTTTCTGTTAAGTCAAGATCGAATGTGATACTTCGATTAAATGATTTGATTTGAAATTTTTCTGTCTCTCAATTTTTATAAGTCTCTATTCAGAATACTGTACTGAACTATATTTATGTATATTAGCGTACATGATGTTAGAATACAAAGTCAATTAATATAGAAGAAAATTTAAATTGCGATGTTGTCAAACGTAATTTTTCCCGAATGAAATACGTAAAATCCATTTACTTTCTCAAAGTTAATCGACTTAAGTTAACGTTGTTTAGCTCCGTATCATATTCAAAACAAAATGTGTAAGTTGTTTAGAGTATTCATAAAATTCTAATGTACCAAAAAAAACATTTCAAAAAGATACAACGCGCATCCTATCCGTATATTTTTAGAACGAGAAATTAGCAGTAGGTCTGTTGCATAAATATCTATATGAAATAAATTTCAAGTAATAATAATTTTTCGTTTGAATAATGAATCAAGGGTGTTGGAAAGTTGATGATAGCGATGAAGGTAAGAGTTCCCATATCACAAACAACACAAATAAATACTTTACTAACATACAGTATCTTATTTTTGAAGCACAATCTTGTCGGTTCATTAGATAAACAAAATGTATTATTAGCAGGTGCCGGATTACTAAGATATTTTTAAAATATGTTTCGTTGTTCTCAGGGTCAAAATATGTTTTAAGAAATTCTAACAAACAAACTCGAATATTTGAAAATGTAGAATTATTGGGCATATCCATATATATTGTAACCAAAAAGATTATTCAAAATATTTTAATGTTATTTTCCGCTATTTGACTACCTAACCAACTTTTACCAATTGGTAAAAAACTTCAAATACTACTAGTACTGTTTCAACTATGAAAACGTATATATCTTGAAATAAAAAAATAACGTGTGCATTTTCATTGTCATAGGATATTGGAAAAAATTGATTTTTTTGTTATACTTGATTTATATAACAGGATTATGTGACTTTTTAGCCATTTAACCGTTGGTAATACATTTTTCATAGTAAATTAAAGTTCATATTTGTTTCTTTCGTAGATATTTTTATTGTTATTAATATATCTTCTTATAAATATTTTTAGTTCATCCAACCAAATCTGATAGACACCATAACTTTTCGAAAATACTTTATAACAAGTTATACTCTTCAAAAAATACCGGTTCTAAAGGTACTCTACTCTTTAGGGCGATTGTTTTTAATGTCTTCATCACAACTTGAACAACAACTAGTTGTATTGGGATTTATTCAATGTTATTCACGTCATTAATTTGAATTCGTCTCTTCTTGCATATTATCTTTGCAAAGTTAATAACAAAAGTTTATATACGATTATCAAAAACATGATACGGAAAGGTTATAGATATTCAATATTAAAACAAAATACTTGACTAGAAACTGTTAATTCCTTCGAACCAAAAATGAATCTTATTTTCGAAATAATAAATTTTATATTTCTTGTAAAACACGTGCGTTAAAGTACCAGTTTTTATGACCTCTGGTACTTGGGTTGTTGTTTAGAAGGCCGTAGCACATTGTATTAATTGCAAACACATGTTTTCTGATAAAAGAGGTAAAATATAAAGCGACAACGTATAAGGAAGTTTTTAAGTCGTTAATTTTATATATTTTTTGACCGTTACTTGTATTTAATTACGTAAGGAATATTTTTTTGCTATAATTAAATAAATTTCTCATACTAATAATTTTGAATTGTTTCTATTAACAAGGTTAATATTTTTAAGATCTATAGATTAATTTTATGTGAAAAACACGATTTAGATTATTCTCTATGCCCGACGATTTGTAACAATGATCGAAGTGAGTGATTTTTTTAAAAGATAAATAAAAATTAGTTTTCCAAGCAAAGATATAGATGAAGATGCGACATTTTCAAGTTGAAAACACCATATATTTATACTTCACTTTTCACATCATACCTTAGAGCCGTTTGAGTCTCAGTTGTGTTATAGACTCCACAATGTTTGTTCTGTATTTATGAGTGCATTTTATTAATACAACTTACATTGTAGGTTTGTAAATTGTATTTTTAATATGTGGTCACAATCAAAAAGACATAACCTTAAACCTGAACTATGGGCAGAGAGGTACGGGGAAAAAATTACAAGCCCAGAAGGTATTTATTAACAGCTTGTTGTGTTTCGCTTTAACCAATACGTTAACAAAAAGTAATCGTCAAAATTGTGATATAATAGCATGCAATAATACTTGTAATTCCCAAAATAAATTGTTAAGATTCTACATATATTCGTCGAAAATATATGAGCAAAAATTATAATGTAAACATTTTAGCTGTTTACATCGATATCGAAAATGTTTCGGACGATGAAGAAAATAAGGAATATTCAAAATGGTCGGAACTTCCTGATCTTTTGCTGGAAGAAATTTTTTCCTATCTAGAAATAAGAGAGAAATATTATGCTAGTTTAGTTTGTCGAAATTGGTATAGAGCTTTTCGCTTACCTTACGTATGGAATCGTTTTGTTTTAAGAGATAACACACTGACCAGAAGCAGATTCAATTACTACAGTGGATGGCAGGTAAACATTTTGTTTTTGGTGTTTTTTCAATAATATTCAATAACTTTGACGTCACAAATTTTGGAGATCAAACGAAAAGGGCTCGATTTATATATTTACTTTTGATTATCCAATCATCACGCAGGATTTTGTAAAATCATTTCTTTCTTTCGTCTTTTGTCGGATAACCCAAATAATCGATTTTTTTAGTATGTTTTAGACCACGTTCGTTGTCAAGCTTGTCTTGCAGGATTTGGAAAACATTTCAAACACTTGACTATAAAACCAATGTTGAATTTTTACAATCTCTACGAATTCATGAACATGATTTCCTGGTACACGGAACAAAGGGAACAGAAAGAAAATGTAGAATTGGGCGTTGGAAGCAACATAAAATTTTTCAAATTTACGTTTCCGTGTGATATGACATTGGAGGAAGACGATAACGAACGAAATCGATTATTTGGTACTGGTGGTAAGTTGTTCATAGGTTCGTTCCAACCCATCAAAAAATCGTCCTTGGCACGGTGACGATTCTGCGCACTAGAGATTACGTGTTCCAACCGGGCGTTTACCGTTATACATATGATTCTGTTTTGCGTTCCAAACGACTTAGGTATCGTTTATAAATCGCTTCAGGGACGGTCTTTTCGATACTTAGTTAGGTTTGTTCCAACCTGGTAGTCTGAACCGGTCTTGAAACGGATATCGGAAGATATTTTCTGCGCAATCTCCGGCTTAGCACGCTTCTCACCAAAAATACCGTCGCGGTAACGGTTTACAAACGAAAGTCAGTTGGAACACAAATAAGAATCGTTTGTATAACTGTAATCGCCCGGTTGGAACACGTAATCTCTATTGCGCAGAATCATCACCGTACCAAGAACGGTTTTTTGATGTGTTGGAACGAACCTGTGACTAACGAATTTAAATTACATTGTAGCTCTTCGAACGTATGGTTCAACAGAACTTTTTAGTTGCGCAACTGGTAGACAAATAAATAGTCTTTATGTTTAACATTAATTTTTTTTTCATATTTTGTGTAACGGTCATTATGAATCATAGTGAAAATTTCACTCAAAACTTACTTATTTTTTTTCTTCTCACTATTTAGGCAAAATACTTCAAGCTATTAAAAGGTTGATGGGTAATTTAAAAAAGTTGGAAAATTTACAATTGATTGATTTGATGCTTGATCCCACCGAGGCACAGTATCTTTTAGACGAAGTATGTGAATCTCGTTGTTTAACCCTAAGAACGTTGTTCCTTATTAATACCACCAAAGTACAATATGAGCTTTTACATGTTGGAGTATTTTTAAATCTGAAGGTAATTTTCTTTTGTCGAAAGTATCGCATTAAAAAATAGAATCCTTTACACAGATTTAATGCATATAAAATTCATTTCAATTGAAATTGTAGTTTTAGGGAAGTTACAATTTTTATTTTAAATTTTGCATATTCCAATGATGGTCTAACTTGTTCCATTAACTTTTTAATATTGGCTGTAAAGGATTTTAATTAATAAATGATCCAGTTTTCACATTTTTACATACGTCTCATTTATTCAAACATCAGTAGGTATCAATGTTTTTAAAATATTGTTTTCTCATCAAACTGGGTTTACCGTTGTTGTAGTGGACAAATTTTTTATACATTATCATAGTTGTTTTGCAATATTAATTTGAAAATATATTTTTTATTTTGATAGGAATTGCATATAAGTCCTCAAAATCTAGGAGATAACTTAGTAGAACTACTCGGATATACTAAACTAAAGCACTTACATATAGTTCAAAATAAATATACTTCTGATAAAATCAATATAATGCCCGTTTCTTCACGTAGCTGGAAAAAATGCCGCACAGATAATAATTCTTTGAACGTACATTTGGAAATTGAAAGCATTGACACAAAAACTATGATTTGGCAAGAAAATGCTCCTGTTAGGTCAATAACTTACGATTCTCCACAGATTGGGGTAAGTAAAGTTTGAAATTATATTCTTACAATTAGAATAAATTTTCTTTTTCATATTTTTATTCAAAAATACGTTCACATTATAAATATTAACTATTATAAATTTCTTTTCATTTAAATTTTTTCACATAAAACATAAATCTATTACGACTACTGCTGTACATATTTATTTACAGTAGCGACACGAACTGCATTCGTAAGAGCAACAGCAGTCCTTTCTGCAGAACAATCAGTTTCGTACCTGTAACGTCCATTAATAAATGAAATAAGACCGTGAATTAATTTACGTGTTCGAGAGTATATAATTTTTATAATATGTAATTAGGGCCGAACCTCAAAGAAAATTATATTCCCGTATTTGTTTGAGCGTATTATGTATATTATTATTTATAGGTGAAACTGGATGCGATAGTGACAGCTATAGATTTTTATGGAAATGATTTAAGAATTTACGGTCACAAAAATATACCTATGTTCAAACAATCAAAATTAATTACCGAAAGAGCGGACGAGAATTTAGTAATGTTAGTTCAACAATGCACATATTTATCTATGTTGGTAAGTGTATTTATATTAGTTTCATCTGATTCTATCGTTTTATTTATTTCAGATAATTACTGAGAGGATATCAACTTGTACGGTTTTGCTTTTAGCTTATTACGGAAGGAATTTAAAACGTTTATATATTCGTGGTGACGCTGTGATAATAGAAACTGACTGGAAACCGAAACCCGATTGGACTGACGAATTTTATTTTTGGTTGGAAACTAATAGTCAGACGTATGAATCGGTCGAAAAAGAAGTATCGCAAATTTTGGGATACAAATGGAGATTCTTAGAAGATGAAGAATTTAAAAGATTAGACATTAATTTACACGATTACTAAATATATAGACATATTTATATGAAAAGTTGAGTTTTAAATGTTTTTCGGATCAATTTGTAAATATTTAAATATTTTTATTGTGACGTGATATATTAGAGAAGATTTTCAAACATTTATCCATACAAAAATTTCCGAAGCTTATTATTGAACGTTATCTTTACAAGTTTAGGTACGATTAAAAGGATCAAAACACTTTTACTTATTGCAAAATACTTTCTATATATATAATCACAAATACCATACACAAAAGAGACCGCTTAAACTAATAAGTAAAAAGAGCTTAAAAACAAGCTTAAATATAACAACATGTAAAAGACCGTCTGATACAAGAGTTTTTAACGATTTCACAATGAAATCTATTATATCTTAGTTTAAGTTTAACATTTCATTCCAGTGTAACTAAGTAGAAAACTTTTCTCGCTTAAATCTGTTATGTGATTCTTAACTTGAAAAAAATTGTGCTGAAATAGATTTTCTATTTGGTTAGTGGCTCAAACTTTAAATATTTATTTGTGTGCAATATTTAGTTTTTCGTCAAAGAATCCTTCTAGAACAAAATGAGTAAAAGAGAAAAAAAAAATATAAAACGCATTGATTTAAATAATAAATCTAATACTAAAATTATAAATTATATTCCAATTTAAACAACTAGGATTCATGTGAAGGTACATTAATAAACATCTGTGCATACATATGACCTAAAGACTTTATATTCCTCTGCATTATAATCCTTAGAGTATTTGTATAAATGTCCGGCGGTCTAGCGATGATGGGATCTCTCCAATGAACTCCATTAGAATCACAACCAAATAATGCGGGAGAGGGAATATGATCTCTCAAATAACACCAAACGCATTCTCTCAGAACAGCAACAATCTGAAAAACATAAATTATGTAATCTGATAAATACAAACCATCTCAAAAGATAAGTTACCTCGAAGGACTTTAGATATGGTAAAACATCTCGGATACTAGACAGAGGAGGTGGTAGAAGTTGCCCCAGTGCCATTATATCTATTAACTGAATTGTTGTGTACATTAAATTTTTATAATTTTCAGAATCGTCGTCTTTACTTTGTTCACCCATACTCTTCCACTGATTTATCAAAGTGGCCGTTAAAGCCCTTATTAATACTGAACAATAACAAACTGCTGGACGATAAACTGCTACAAAACTAAGTATATCCCAAAGGAGTGGTGTATTAGTAAAAAGTCTTCTAATAAATAAATCTCTTTCCATTGTTACCTAGTACGTAGATAATAGAAATTTCATATTAATTTAAAAAATCGAATGCGGATTTATTAGTATTTTACCTTTGAAAATTCCTCCTCTGGCCATGGTAATCCGTTGTACATAACATCAGGACTCACAAATTGTACCAATAATAATGATAAAAGCGTCATACTATCCCAAGACATATCTGTATATTTGTGTTCATCTGGTAAAGCGCAACAAGCTTTGATGGCATTTATTAATTGAATCTTATTATGCGCTATTGTCTGAGAGGGAAGTGTGTCATATGTTACAGACTTTCTTTTACCCGTACCAATTATACCACCATTGAAAACAGTAGAATGTTTTGTAAGAGGTATAGTTTTGCTCTAAAAATAAATTAATCTATTGTATTAATAAGAAATAGTTACCCATATTCAACATACAATTTTTTTATTTTGCTTCAGAAGCATTTTTTCATTGTCGTTATCTATCTCATTAATCTTAGCACCAAACAGAATATTATCACAACGAAATAAAGCTCTTTCCAATAGCTCTCTAAGAGCTAATACTTTAGCAACCTTAGAATATAAACACAATCGTTTAAGTATGTTGTTTACTTTTTTATATCCCTTCAACTTTGAAGCAGTACCTAAAAGTATGAATTAGTTAATTATCTCATTGCAGATTTGATATAAAAGTGATTGATAATATAATTTTGTACATAAATATTTGTGTGTATTCTTACCATTGTCCTTACAACAGGCAAAGAAATAGTTTACAGTTGATTGAGTCAAATTTAAAACCACTGCTATTGGTGGATTGTATGAAGCATTTAATACAGGTATTTCCATGGTATCCAATATATCTGCTATAACATGCATATGCAATACTTCATTGCTCAATAAAGCAGTTAAATTTGTCAAGTTGGCTTCCAAAGACCTTGTAATTATTCTAGATTTCAAGATAGGAGCTTTGTCACTTTTTTCCCACCTTTAGTAATTAAGAAAAAACTTTATTAATACTACATTAAAAAACATATGTTTAATGACAAATAAATCATGTACAACTACACCCAATACTGTTATTTTTAAAATCATGAAGGCTTGATCTATAAACTAAACAATTCAATCAAAAATTGAAAATTACTGACATTCTATATAGCAAATATTCTTCAGGAATAACGGAAAAAATCAATCCACTACAAATAGAAACCACAGGTAAATATATTGGGACCCATTCTCAATTTTGGTTCAAGGATAATATCCCACAGTATAATATAGCGAGCGAAACTTAGGAGCAAATATAAGACATGAGGACTTTAGGACTTGATTAAATTAAAATAAACGTTTGGCCTGTAAAGTTCCAGTTTTAATATAGAAAATAATGCTGGCGGCTACAATGTTACAATTAATGCTGAGATTTAAGATATACATTGAAAAAATTATTTAAAATGTGAGTATTAATCACAAAACAAGTTTATAAATAACAATATAATCTCACCTTAACATTTTCAAAAGATTATGCCACATTTGGGATAAATCTAAATTTTCTTCATTTGATGTACAAAACTTTTGAATATTACGATTTAATATTTGTTCAACTACAACAGAAAAATGTCCTCCTTTTTCTGAATAGGGCAACGCTGTTTTGTCAATAAGATCATTTGTTAAAATTTTTATCAGTAAAATCAACTGGTTATCAGTAGTAGATGATTTCAATAAACATTGAATGATTGTTATCAACAATGATGGGTAAAGATGACCTGAAATGAGTGAATATTAAATATAAATAGATCATTATAAAATAAATTTTAGAATTTGGAGATTTTCAATATACATTTCAATAGAAAAAATCAAACTAATAGAAAAAGAAATAATTGCAATATCTTAGACCTTTTACTACATCAACACTCGCAATAATAATGTCTAATTTGCTTCAGTAATTCAACAAGCAAATAATTCTAAATTTCCTTTGATCAAAATCTATGAAAAACATTTTTGTGAAGCGCTCAAAAAGTACTACAATTAATTTTACTAACCTACCTAATAGTACAACAATTTGTGCGGCAGTATCGGATATAACTTTTTCCGTACTCAGTAGCATCTGTACCAATT
This sequence comes from Diorhabda sublineata, assembly GCF_026230105.1. Classification (NCBI taxonomy): domain Eukaryota; kingdom Metazoa; phylum Arthropoda; class Insecta; order Coleoptera; family Chrysomelidae; genus Diorhabda; species Diorhabda sublineata. The sequence continues at coordinate 660,578 of NC_079478.1, forward strand.
CTGTACTTTCCTTTGACAAAGACTGAATAAGACCAACTGCATTGTTATGTCTAATAGATTCCTCCATTTCTTGTAATACAATCGCTAAAATAAGACATAATTTCAATTTTATCACAGATGTTATGTTGACAACTTACTAAGAAGATCTTTGGTTTTATCTACTATTTCATTTTTAATCTCTTCATTTGTTTTAATATTGTCTATTAATATGCATTCAAACATGAGCTTTATTAGCTGAATACCATTATTCTCACAACGAAGGATTAAAGATGTCACTAATTCCTACGACAAAATGAAAATTTTTGCCAACATATTTAACTTAACAAAAAAAATATTTTCTCAATTATATAATTTACCTCTAGAGCTTCTGGTGTTCCAAAATATTTACACCAATTTTCAACAAAATAATACAGCCTCACAATAACATCTACCGTCACTAAAAAAAACAATAATATTTATTAATACATAAATTCAAGATAAATACATGAATAAATAAATACTTACAAAAATTTCTAATATCAATACAAATTGAAGAAAGCAATGTTGATGACAGATATATTAGTTGTAGAATATATGGCACAGTCGCTTTTTTCTGTAATCTTTCTATATCTGTGTCTTGTAATGTTTCCCTAAGGCTCCACTAAAATAATGATTACATTAATATCTGAATGTATAATATAGCAATGGTAAAACTTACAACAAACATATCCAAAATTGCTTTTCTAATATCTTCTACGTGGCTACCGGCTAAATGGCCTAATATACCAACAACAGACTTTAATTTTGGTGCATTACATTCTTGATCATAGGATTTATTTTGGCAGAAATCTTTCAGACCAACAGACAATACTCTTGTTATCACTGTATTGGGAAAACAACTACCAACATGAGCGACAACCCAATCAAAATGTGGTGAATGTTTCACAGAAGTATCTACAAGTATTTTAAAACAACTGTTCAATAAAAATCTTTTTATAAAAAATATGAAAAACTTTTGCGAGATAATACAGCATTGGATGTTCAAGTTAATGATATTTTAGAGTTGAGTCTCTTGAATTTTATAATAGTTATTTCCAACATTGGATAACATCAATTGAATAATATCATTAAATGGAAGCAATTGAACCATCACTAAGTAATTAACAGGTGCACAAAATAAAATATCGAACATAATAATGTTACAAAGTCAATGGAAAATTATTAATTAAAAATAATATGAAATATTATTTTGATAAAGTTTGTATAAGGTTAAAAAACAACATATCTTCATTTACTATTATTTTACTCTGTGATTTTTCATTCAAAGTTATTAAATATTTCAATTTCATTTCCTAGTATGGAAATAATCATACTACACTTGTTTATAGATTTAACAGTATTTTACAATATATGGACAATTTTCATTTTTCCATCAACCATTATATAATATAAACCAAGTTTAAATTTTTTGCATTCCATTTTTTATTACATCAATAATCAAACAACAATGAACCAGGTATTGCATACCTAAAAGCGCACTAATACATGCTTCTGTATTAGAATGGATGAGACTAGATAAACATTTTGTATTGATATCCATCAATGTTCTAGTTCCTCTACAGCTCATCCATAATTGTAAAGTTTCATTTAAATCTAAAAAAAAAATAATTTTGTTTATGAGAACATTTTTTTACTCAATCAAATGGATACTTTTAATATATAACAACACAAATTGAATATAACAGTATTATGCCTACTTGATGAAAAATGTGCTCTCCCAGAATATTTGCTGGAAATTTCCCCGAGTAATTCTAATGACCACGAACTTATCAAAGGTGCCCAAGCAACTGGATTATCAGCAATTAAAGTCGAAAGAACCGAATGTATATCTGATACTATCAATTCATCATCTTCTGAAGAAAGCGGCGCTTTTCCTGTATTTATTTCAGTCTAAAATAATATAAGATAGATTATACCTTTATATTTCGTTGTTGTTGTTTACCTCAAGAGCTTGTATATATATTTTTGCCGCGTTTTCAAAGACGCTACAAAGATATTCTAAAACGGCTATTTTAGTAGAAGGTAGGCATTTTAAAAGAATTAGTGCAGACTTAGTCAAATCAATTTCATTACATAGTTCTTTCTTCGTTACACCTTTTAAGAAAAAATTCAATTCATTCATCAAGTCTTGTTGTGGCGCAGTTCTAACTACGGTAGTTATATTATTCTGCGACATTTAGATAATTTTCACTATAGCTTGCTAACTATAAAAATAATATTATCGGCGATATTTTTTCATTTCTAACCATAAAATTTGTTATTATTTATTCTGTCAACGTTTTGGATACTTTTGTCAAATATTTAAGTTTAATTTAGGCATATGTTAGCGTAAGGCTTTTACTAATTTTAATACGTTTTCTATTGGTAGCTTTTAAAAGAGAAATTATTGAAAATATGAATTGTAAAAAAGAGCTATGATTAATTAGAAGTTTTGTAGAAAGTGTAGTTACCGCTAATTCTTCAATCAAAAGCGACCTGGTAAAGTTGGGTTTAACTTACTTGTACTATTAGTGCAGAATATTGCTCGACAAACTTTTACTTGACGTCATTATAGAATCGATTCCAACGTCACTATTATTTATGTTTAATTATGGGTACTTGTCTTTATTTTAGATCTCATTTGACAGATTTTGAAACATCTAAGACCAAAATATGAAGAAACATATTTCAAAATCTAATTTTCATTCAAAAATTAAGACAATTACCAACAAAAACATAAAAGGGTCTAAGAAAACTAAAAGCATCATGAGTACCTACTTTTATACAATTTTATTAAAAATAAGTACATATAAGTAAATATATATCCAAAATATTTTTTTGTTTCGAGTTAAGATCATTAGTAAACAATAATTCCAATTACTTCTTAAATTTCATCGTGAGCCATTCTTCGCAATTTTTTGATATTGGCTAATAAATAAGGTTCCGTTACCAAGGCTCTTGATAAAGATTCAAAAAGTAAATTTTCTTGAAAAAACGGTTCAAATGGCATATCTTCTAAACAGAAAACATGTACATTTCCATCTACATCACCTGTAAAAAAACATTAATCAAATATAGGGTGTAGTGGCAAAAGTGTCTTATTAAATTTCATAATAATCATCATTATTAACGTTTAAATACCAAAAGACATAACAAAACATGTTATAATCACCTACAACTAGACACCTTCCAGTTTCAGTAAACTGTACTGTAGTACATCGCGCATTCGAAGGCAAACGCGTTATTGATTGGGGTTCGTATACCTTTCTTTGGAGATCCCATACTTCTATATATTGTGCACGAATTGTTACCAATATTGTGGAATGTGTAGGACTCCAATCAAGACCTTGAACGCTTTGTAAGCCGGCAAACGATAAAATCGGTTCCGCCATTCCTAAGAAAAACAATTGTGGAAAATATAACTTTCACGAATTTTCTCTCTACGCGATTTAATTTTGATCAAAGTACCTTCTGCCCAAATCCTTGTATGCCAATCGTCACCACAAGTGGCGCTAATCTGTTTAAAAAAAGGGGAAAATTTCATTTCATGTACCGAACCTTCGTGGGCAAGAAATAAATCCAAATGTTGACTCAGATAATTCAAAGAACATTTGTGAATAGTTCCTTCGTTAGTTCCAACGAAGTAGATGCTGGGATCTGAAAAGGTATACAGGGTGGGTGTATATATGCACTGATACATTTTGAAAAACTGATTATACTTGTCAATACTTAAATAGAAAAACAATTATGTTGCAAAATATGAATATAACAAACCTAACGGGTGTGGCCTAACAAATAGAGCCGCGGAATATCTGGACACAGGGATTGTTAGACTAGTACATTTCTTCATTGCATCGTAACCTTTAAGTTTTCCATCTGCTTTCCCCACTCTCATAAGTTGGGACATCTACAAAATCGAACATTGTTATTATTTATTCTACCAAAAAACTTTAGGAATCAAGTGTTCAAAAAATTGATAGACCTCTATTCTCACCTCCAATTTTCTTTGAACAGAATATGCACAGATTCTTCCATCATCAAACGTAACCATAACAAGTTCTTCATCTCTCTTCTCATTTCTACCAAACTGCCAAATAATACTCCAAACCGGTTCAAAAGTAGGAACGTTTTCTCCTATTATTGTTATGTCTCTACTTGAGATGTTTAAAACCTTAACAGAACCGTTATAAAATCCTACAGCCAGCAGAACTGGATTACTATTCGAAAAATGCAAAGCGGTTATTGGCTCTTTGAATACGTATTTTCTTTCGGGCTGAACTGGATTTTTTATATTCCATATTAAAACTAGTCCGGTTATGTTGTCGTGAAAAAAGAATTTTCCGTATCCTACGGCTAACAGATCTTTGTTTCTAGGGTTCCAGTTGAATGAATTCACCGATTTACCTTTAGAAAATGTACACTTGGATTAATTTACAAGATATATTCCGCTACTTATTAACAGGATCATCTCAATCATTATAAATTTCATTTGACGAAGCTAGAGTATATCTAGTAAAATGTCAGTTTGCAAAATTCATTTAAGCAGAGCTAAAGTAGTAAAGAATTTTTCGAATAATTTGATACCTATTTGATACAATTATTTACTATTTTATTACACATTTAGGTTGGAGGAAACATATTCCTATAAGCGAACTCGGTACACATACAAACACCCTGTATAATATTTATATCTAGGTATACCTATAGTATCGGCATTACTGAACGTCCATAATAAATCTAATCTATAATTGAATTCAATATTTTCCCTAAATGGATCAGGAACAGTCAACCCCCTAAATATTTTCTGTTGTTCATTATAACAATTGTTTGCCAACAGTCTTTCAGTAACACAAACAGCTTCTTGAAATCTGGGATTTTTTATCAATTTACTCATTTGTTTCTCATCAACAGATAGTTTGTAACTATCAATAGACGATTCCTCGTCAATTTTACGATGGCCTATGTCGCTGTCTTCAGACTCATCGCTCTCTTCAGTTTCACTTTGAACGTCTTGAAAAGTATCGTACATGTCCCAAGCAGAAGCAAAAGCAGTACCAACTAGTGTTTTCGTTCTTAAACAAGAAGTGTTTCTAGTTTTCATTACTAGAGGAACAGTCTGAGTTTCCGCATTCAGTACTTTTCTGTTTTTTCCTTTTCCAACCGTTAAATAATCATATAATTCATTGTCTTCTTCCACCATATTACCTGAAGCCAATAAAAACAAACTTTCAAAACATTCTAAAATGTATTATGAATATACTTAAAGGCATTTTATGATGGTTTATACCATTTATACTTTGTCACAGTACATTCAACAAACATAGTACAAACATTTAAACAATCAATAGAAACTTCTGACTATTATAATTTATTAATTCCCTTTGAGGAACCCCTTCTTGGTCATATTACTTTATTATGGATTTGTCATAAATATTATTGAAAGCTTTAATCTCCAATAAAATTAGGATAGTTTCTTAATATACCTAGTAGGTAGATACACAAAGAAATTTTCCTTTATCAAATATTGTTGACAACCTGTCCTGTAATGTAATCAGTTAATTGTTATTTCAGGCAGTTGCTCAAGAGTTAATCTCATATGTAGTTAGTTAGGTTTATGTTATGTTATTCGTTTTATTTTTTCATTGTTAATAGACGCCAAGAGGCACTAAATCTCAATTTATAGCCCTACATCAAATGATATCTAGTTGAATCATCAATGAAATAAAAACTAACCTTCATCTGTATCTTTAATGGCTGTGCAGCTTGGCATATCTAATAAGAAAAAAGTGGATGTCTCTTTTAAAATCAAACTTATTGTTGTGGGAATTTGTTTCATTGTTATACTTAGTTTATGATCGTCACTAACTACTGATTCTGTTGGTGCAACTTCGATCTGGCTATCCTGCGCCATAAAAATGTCAAAGTAATAGTTGCTGGTTTCGTAAGGAATACTTCCTCTAAATTGTACAGAACTATGCTGATATTGTCGTTCAATGTCATGTTTGAATCTTACAGTAGATTGAGACTTGTACATTTGTATGGACATGCTCTCTGATGCTCTAAAAAAATCATTATTTCATTCAATTATAAAAGAAATAATTATATTTATTATGTAAAACAATTAAAAAAAAAAAAACAAGCAAAGCACATTAAAACATATTAGGATTTTTCAAAGTGAAGAGAGGGTATAGATACACCTCATTATACTACAGTTACATAGTTTTAAATGAAAAAATTGCAGCTTATATATCTTAAACGAATTAAGAAATAGATATATACCTACGTGCTTTACTTAGTTTTAATGGTAGATTTAAGGAATTTTTACTTATAATCTGAGTAGCGATCTCGATCTCCAATATCAAATACGCTGATTTGTCTCTCTCTGCCTCCTGCATAAATTTCTGGACTCAAAGGTTTGGGAGTTACATCTTTACCTTCATAAGTTATAGCGAGATCTTGAAGTGTTTTTTGTCTTGTTACCACTAAAATTGGTTTTCTACCAAGATACCTTTTTTTTGTCTGTAATCTTTGAGAATATTGTGGTATGCTATTATCCATTTTCAAATGATATCTATTATTATTAAAAAGTTTCTTACCTGCTTGATTGTCCCGAATAAAATAGAAATTATGTTCAAATGAAAGACATTTTGTTTGATCAATAAGACATTAATCATAAATACATATCATGTCAAATTAAAATACATTTATTACAGTTCTCTATTAGGTAAACTGCTAAAATCTAAAGCGACTGTTTACAATCATAAATTTTTAGCTGGTTAATACAAGATACACGACCACAAAAAGAAAAAAAGTAGACATTGTTCAAAATAATGAAAATGCCTTGTAAAACATGAACATATCACAAATCTAATTTCGATAAGATATAAAAGCTTTCACATCACATTGAACAAATACAAGAAATATCATATTTTCCATATACAGACTATTTTGGTTGTAGTGAGGAAATAGGATTTTTTCTGAGTTGAATTGAGCCAGAAAATTAGATGGGTGCGAAGAATTTTTCAACAAGTATCCTATAAATGAAATAATTATTCCAAGCATTCCGTATGTATTGATTATTTTAATAAGTATTTTATTAATTTATTCATGAATAGGTTTCAAATTTCAGAAAAGCAACTAAATATAATAATATTAACGCCTCTCGATAGGTTAATTCTATCAAATTACTCTTTATTGGAATTTACGTTATATATATATATAAACACTATTGTTAAAAGATAATTGTTATTCCGACTGGATGTTACAGTATAAAATTAAGGAAGTATATAAAACCGGTTTTAAGTAATTCTCTCATAAACAAGCGAATTTTATTCGTAGTTGGCTTTTGACGAGATTATTGTGAAGAACATGAAGATTCTCACAGTTTTGTTGTTATTGTTTTGCCATGTTTGGTGCAAACCTCCTATGTGTGAACAAATTCATATAGATAATAATGAGTTGACTGGACAATGCTGTCTTTTTATCAAAGGAGGCGTATATGACAAACAAAGATCAATACAAGATTTTGTAAATAGTTTAGGTAAGCCTCAAATCCTTTTTTGTATATGGAATAAATTTAGTTAAAAATGAATGTAAATGTGAAGTTAAATTATGTTTTTTTGTTTACTGATTATGTAAAATTATTAATAAAATGCTCCTTTAAATTAATTCATAGAGTTGGTGAGAATTAATCTTAAATATAGTATTCTCTTCATAGATACTGGATCAATTTGATTTCACACTGATATAAAGTATTTCTACTTTTAATTGATACTAAGAATATTGTTTAGGAAAAGAAGCAATATATTGAACAAATTTTTTTTTCGATTTTCATGTTTTTTGTACTTCTAGCCATAACATTGGCCAACACAATTTTGATTTGCCGGAGATAAATGCAAATCGAAATCAGAATATTTCATTTATTTTTTTGGTAAATATGGATTACTGATAATATGTTTCTAATTTCAAGAAAAATATGTGTCATTTACTACGATAACTACTAATTATTCCTGTATTTGTCATCAGATTCGTTTAGTACCAAAACGAAGAACGTCGAAAAAATAATTTATCCTGACGATGACGTTAGTCAATGGAAACCTAACAAAAACAATAGAAATATGAAAATTATACCACCTGTTGATTCAGCTATCACTCAAAAACCAATGCATAGCGACGAAAACAATAATAAAAATGTTAGTTTAGCCAGAAGAGTTAATGTAGATGTTCCAGTCACTTGCACTCAAGGAAAGAGAAAAGATGCTGATGGAGAATGTGTAACGGAATTTCAATAATTAAATACGACTGCTTCTAATTGTTAATAATTATATATACAATAAAATATCTTTTATTTATTTCAGATCATTCCTATATCTGCTTGATTAAAGTTTTTTTAATTATTAATTAATTTAAACAACTTCAAAACTTGTAACAACCTAATAATTGATTGTTATTATAATACACAAACGTTTTTATTTGTTAGAATAATAACTGAACTAGCCTTGTATTTGGGAATTTTCTGTTGACATTATTTTTTATTTCAAAGAAAAACTAGTCGCCGTATCATCATTTTAATCTATTCGAGGTCTTAGTTAATTAACATTCAGTAATGGTATAAAACAATGCAATAAAATTTTAAGCTATAGATGACTACGATGACCTCGCTGATATTACTTCGTTCTGGACTGTTTAGTAGTTCACGTTGTACATCTGACTTACAATGTAAACAGGGCCGGATTAAGATGTATAAGACCCGGGGCTAAAATAATGACGGGGCCCCCTTAAGGAATTCGAAAACCCAGAAAAATTCACAAAATAATATCAATACGTTAGATTTGTGGTGTCAACACATCAAAAAATACAGAATGATTTCCAAATGATGGGGCCCGGGGCTATAGCCCCCCCCCCCCCAAGCCCCTAGCTTAATCCGGCCCTGAATGTAAAGACACCTTTAGCTTCTTAACACGTTTAATGAATTTGAAATTGATACATCGAAACTATATTACTTTTATATAAAAATTCAAACTTTAATAAATACGCTATATTTCAAATATTTGAAATATATCAGTCGATAATATTGACTTTAAATACTGAATGAATTATTTCTAAATTTTACCACCTAAATGAACGTTGAGACCAATGGGAAAAATAAAAATATTAATTTACCAACATTTTATACGCTTTTATATAAATTAACACTATTTGTAGGCGTATTATATAATAATGGATACAATTCTTCTCTATAAGAAGACGATTTTGAACTGGAGCTACTTTTGACATCATCCGCGCGTGCTTCTAAATGACGCCAAGGTAATATTACTCTTTCAGTACCGCTGCTCCATCTTCTGTACACAATGCAATTAAATACGGCTTGAAGGGGATTTACAAAAGCCTAAAAAATTAGGGGATTTAATCTTAAAATCCTTGATATATTGGTATTTTTCTTTATCGTCCCGTTGTCCTACAAAGTAGCTCTTATTTTTATGGATACTACGTTCCCAGCAGTATTTCTACTTGCTAATGAAGTTTTGGAAATCAATTATGTTTCCTTTATGTCACTTTGCTTAGAATTATAACCACTGACAATAAACTAGTTTTTCCAACTTGAAAATATGAAATTAAACTCAATTCTTGAGTCTAGCCTGGTATATAACCTACCTCCAAATTATTGGAAAGGGAGCTCCTATACATTATTATGATAGGAACCTTCTTTTCTGCATTTTTGGCATATTACCATATAGAAGGAAAATCGTTTAAGACGAAAAATGATTGTTATTGTGTACAAAATGCAAGACTCAGAGTGCATCAACGTCTGTCTTTTATGTTATATATTAAAAAAATTGATGATTTCCATTCCGAGTCCGTTCAGGCGTTCTACCCAACAGATTTGCTTAAATTTTTTTTTCAATGAAAGGTATTGATGCACAGATCAGCCATCAACCATCGGATTTCATCTAATTTTCACCATTCTCGAGTTATACTCTAATGCGATTTCCTCCTGTACATTACTTACGGGAGTTTTTCACATACACACGTTCTATTCTCAATATCTCAGGTTTTAATATAGCTACAGAATTCGTTTTTTTATATTATAATGATTTCTGATAATTATTTAATGGAAATATTATATAAAGCCTATTATCTATTGGATACGAGCCTCCTGTAGTTTTAACAGATTTAAATTTCACTTATTCTATTTAGAATTTTGAAATAATAATTTCGATAGCTAGAGAAAGAGAAAATTTGTTTCATTTACTTACCATAAGATACCAAAAAGATATAACAACTTTAACAGGAAGGTGGAACCATAAAGCCCACAGTAAAATACCATTTATTATGTTAGGTATCCAACAAATGTAAAATACTATATTTATCACGAAAAATTTGATTTTTATTGATTTGATCATATCTCTTTCTTTCAATGTGAATTGTCCCGATGCGCTAGTTATTATTCTTTCCATGTCCTTAGTAGATGATACGTATAGGCAAGGATTTGCCATCATTACCGTAGCGATTGGGACATACGTAGCAATATAATTGGGAAGTACTCGAAGTAGCGTGTCTCCAAAACTTAATCTACCGTGACAACTGAAATTATTAAAATTTAATCAAACACAAATCGGCCAATAATTATATCATATTCATAACTTACGATAAAAGTGATAAGTAAATTATATCTATCTGTTTCTTACATATACTGTAATTTATAGACAATACAGTCTTTCTGTAATTCACTTTGAAATAATTCAACGAAATAAATCTGTTTTTTAATTCCAAATATCTATGATAATTGAATTAACTTATTTTGCGATATATCCAATTGAAACATGGTTTAATTAATTTTTTCACTGCCTCTAGTTCAGCATTAAATTTATGTCCTTACAATTGTATAAAGAATAGGATAGGTTAGGTTAACCTTACGAGGATATCATTTAACGACGTGAACGCCACCAATAAATGGCAGCGGAGAGTTCTACGTGTTTTCTTAGCTTTGGTTGCCGAATTACCCCAATAACAGATGGCGCCAAAATTATTTAATATTATATAAAAAATATTTAATGAAATTATTTAAAATACTACATTTTTGGGGTTTTACAGTCGTCTTAACGGAGATTCAGGTTGTTTAGTAGATTTTGTCCATTTCTATCCATATTTTCTTGCTAATACATAGTCCAAACACAAAAATATTAGAGTGTGAATAATGTTCCGAAGCAAGACTATATGCACATACTTTTTAACAAACATTTTGAGAATTTGAAAAAGTTTTAGAATTACAATAAATTCACTCAATTTGTTGGCCATTCGAATTTCCCGCTAACAATGTTGTAGCTGTAAAATGCACAAGGAATATATACAGGACCGTACTAATTGTAGTTTCTGATAATTTTCTCAAACGCCCAGTCTATAATTGTTATAATTATAATAAATAATTATACTAAAACTTTAAGTGTTTTATTTAGTTATTAAAAATGAAGGATGCAATTACCTCAGAACAAAAATCCGTGATTTCTGACGTTTATGCCAAAATTTAACATTTTTTTTATTTACATTCATTTATTTCAATTTATCTTTCTATTGTAAAGATTCCTATAGAAAAAAAGTAAAATCGGCAACAATGTACTTTCACTTCAGTTGGGATCTTTCCAAAAAAATTTAGTTTATTTCAGATGGCACTAAGCTACGGGTCATTTTTATGAATAACGAGCGTAAAAGTAACTAGATGGCGTGCAAAATCGCCTCAAATACTATCCTATTCTTTATACAATGGTTATACTATCATACTCTCTCAATTATTCTATTTTGAAACTATTGCCTTCAATCGAATGCCTTCTCGAAGTCAATGAAGGCTAATTAAAATGGTATTTCGTATTCTTTTATTCAGCTGATAATCTTTATATCATTGTACTGAAGCTACTCATAAATCCACACTATTCCCTCGGTTGTGCAGCATCTAGTTAATTTTGTATTATATTGTTAATAATTTTTATAAATATTTTGTATACTACTGGTAGAAAGCTTATTAAACGGTCGTTTCTGATGTCTGTGAGTCTTTTATAACAACTTAACCGAATCTATCCTAAAATTTTACATATTTCAAATTTAAAATACATTTGAATTGCAACAAGAGTAAACAACCTCCATATTTATGTCAAGTGTCATTTTGAACATTATATTTTGAATCGCATGAATTCAATCATTCATACAAAATTTCATGACACTACAATTCTCTGTTCAATTCGATGAACTAAGTAATTTTTAATATTGTCATACTTTTAATACAATATACATATTTTTAAATTGAGTTCCAGATGATGAATACAAACGTATTTGAAAACTCGAAATATATATCAAGAATAAGGAAACAAAAACTAATAACAGTATAATCAACCAAAAAAATTGAAAACTTTAAAGATCTCGTTTTATAGGTCCATCCAGTATATACATTTATTAATTCGTTAGTTCTAGCATTTGAATCATTTCTGAGAATAAATAAAACAAATATAAAACATAATGCTGCCAACGTATTACATTGAAATATACTTCACAATTAGTTAAAAAATTTTATCTTTAATACAAATTTCTTACTTTGCATCTGGTGTATACAACAACACTAAACCTATTGCTGTCAAGAAAGCGGGTATGATCCAAGATGCCAAATGGAATAGTTTTAAGGGACTTTCCTTCTGTGTTAAAATAAGTCTCATATCTATAGCATAACACAAGGTCCAAACCCAAGTTGCAGTGTAGAAATATTGAGTGAAAGCCTTAAAATATTTTTGTTGCCATTAATAAAATTAATATAATCTCTATTAATTGTTTAAATATTCTCAACAGAATTTATGCTACTTACCGAAGACAGAGCACAAAATATGACACTTTCGCCATCTTTAGATGAAGGCATTATGTTTCTTAAACTAATCCATACCGTCGATCGAGTCATTACACCTAATTAATATAAAAATAAATCAATTTCACACAGGAAACAATGAGGAAATAATCATATTTCCAAAAAATATGAATTACAGTTGTTTTTAAAAAACTGAAAACGAACTGTAAACAACATCTATTGAAAAATACATTTGTGACGAAGCATTATTTATAGAAATGCGATTTACAATATAAGGATTAAATTATGTTAAAAAAGTTTTGTATTTATGCAGTTCAAACTAACCTACAGATGCTAAAAGATCGGCCACAGCTAACCAGACAATGATATTGCGCCCTCTCTTAGCAGAAAAAGACAGCCATCTGTGGTTTTGTGTAAATTCTTCTCTAGGTAAAATCTAAAAAATGTCCTATTTCAATAATACATGCTATAATAAATTAATGTAGAAAGTTTTGTGTTTATTATTGACAAAAAAAATGATACATAATATATTATACTAATATTTAACAGCCGTAAATTTTAAATACTTCCACTATTTACACCATTTTTTATTACTAATTTATGTTTATTTATTACATATTTTCTTTTATGTATAAAATTTGTAAGTTTAGACTATAAATGTCATTAAAATGTATTTCGATACGTCACTGTCTTGCTTAAACAAGTAAATAAAAGCAAAAAATTTACCTGATAAAAAGCTCCAATTATTCCTAAAGCTGATGAAAATAAACAAATACTGTTGTAAATTTCCGTGTTGAATTCTTCCATAATCATAACAGCCATATCAGTTCCGTTACCATGATAACAACAAAACGTTTGAATTGTAGGATCTGCCATTTTTGTATTATTTACCGATAAACTACTGTACTCGCGAACATATTTTGGAAGCCATAAAGTTGCAGTTACCGGAATGAAATACACTTCACTACTATAATATTAGAGTATAGATGTATGTATCTAGGTGTAATGTATATCGTACGATATTCCGTATCACATTTCTCGAACGAATTCGATTACACCTTTTGAGAAAATTTTAAACTTATTTTATGTTATCACTGTCTGTAGTAAAAGATCACGTACGGGGTCATATTTCTTAAGAGAAATTTAATTTTGGTGATAATTAGATAATTATTTTTTCGACTCATCAACATATTATCGTAACTTTTTATGAAAAGATATTTACGACGATTAAATTTATTGGAATCTACTTATTTTGAATTTTCAAAAATTTGAAGGAGGAATGAAACAGGGAATTTTGTATCTTTAAATTTAGATAATCGTATGAAGGTTAATTTTATAAAAAGGAGATGATATAATGTGGTTTTACAACGAACCAAACGAATTAAATTGTAATAAAGTTCAATCAAACCGAAACCAAACTCATATTAAGCACTTTCTTGAATTTCAAATTATTTAGCAATATATGGCTTTAATATTGAAAGTACGAACATTTTTAAATTAATTACTAATTAATTTTTAAATGTGAAATTAACTTGTAAAATTTTATCTATCCCAAATTACTATTGGTTTTCAGTAATGGAAAATGTCTATAAAGCAAACCACCGAAAATATACCTTGAATCGGCGAACCAACTGTAACTATTCCATGCCAATTGTCAATAGCAATTGTTCCGTGTCAGTTATCATTAACAGTCCTTGTTTTATACTAGCAGTTATCGTATCAGCTGTCAATAAATGTTGATCAGTACCAGCCATTGATAACCGTTAATTTCATGTAACAGTTATAATATATAAAAAATAACTATTTAACAACAAATCAATAAAAACAGTTCTGTGTCAGTTGTCAATTCCAGTCGTTTTTCTGTGCCAGCTGTCAACAGCAGTTGTTTTATACTGGTTGTCACTAGCTATTGCTCCATGTAAAACACAATTTTTGGTTGGATAATGTTTAAGGTAGAAAATTGATATATTTTGCACATATAAAGAGAGTTGCTTCGAAGAAAGGTTTCAGTCAAACGATGTAGCTCGATTTTGAAGGATAATTTGTTTAAGAATAATTTTAAACATTGAATTAAGTGCAGTATTATCATAATTTTAAATTAGAATTCATTCTTTATAGATTATTTGACCCATCCGTCTCATTTATTAGTAATTGGTAATGATCTTAAAGCAAATAATTAGTTGATGATTTAATTACTATTGAACTTTTTACAGTCAAAAGTTTTTAATTTCATGCCAATAACATATCTTCAATACTCAGGTTCTACTTTATCTGTGGTTATTATGTACCAACTGTCAATAACAAATGAGAACAGCTATTGTTCTGTACCAGTTGTCGATAGCATCTGTTGTTCTGTGTCAATTGTCAACAAAAAGTGTTCAGTCACAGTTTTTTGGCTAAAGGAAAAAATAAATCAACTAAAGCGATTTTGATACTATTAAAAATAAAGAATAATGCCCCAGATGAACCTAAAAGTATGAATTGTATTTTTAATGCTTTATTTTGATAGTTACTTTAAATTTTAATGTAACATTCCGTGAATTAGATGTTTGGAAATGAATATATTTGCGTTTGAATCGACAAGTCGATTTGTTTACCTCGAAAAAAGTTTTTATATTCTTGTGGGTTCAGATTTTAGAAAATTTTCCATTCTACTAACTTGTATCGATGTATTTAAGACGACGCTAGATTTATTGGCTCTATTGATGAGTATTGGAATGTGAAAAACTGCTACCTCCACAGAGCAGATTTGTTCAAAGATTTGAAGGTAATTTGACGCATGAATGTTAATTAATTAAAACGACAACTAGTTCACTCCGCAGTTATAATAGACTCCGTTTCTCAGGACGTCTTCGGAAAAAATTAAGCCTTTTGGTGTCATGTTTTGTGTTCTTGCACCTACTTCGCAAGTATGCAAAATTTAAATTTATTTGATTAATATAATAGCATACATGGTATAAAATTATTTTATCATCAGTTCTAAGAAATTGTGTTAAATTTCAAAGCAATTTGATGTTTTTAAGTAACTCTTTTATTACATAGATAGATAACTATCTTTATACAATTGAAGCTAATGTAAATCTCGATTAGTTTCAAATGATACGACTAGTTCTCTTTGAAGTTTGAGTATTCCGATAGCAACTAATTATTAAGTGTTTAAAAAGTTAATATAGATTAAGCAGTTGCCTAGATTTTACCTTGCCATGCTCAAAGTATTTCAAATATTAGAAATTCTCACATTCTAATTCTCTATGTACCGATAAGTAATATAAATAAAAAAACAAAAATAATTTGCAGCGTTTATTTTCAACACAAATTTTGATTATGTTTGATTAATCAAATACTATTTGACACTCTCCATCTTCATCTCTCATATATCCTTCTGTGCACGTAATTGGAACATCAACATTATTTCTTACTAATTTAGTAGGGCCCTCGTCATTACTTTTTGTTTCTTGGGTATCGCTGGGTAGTTGTCTAACCTTTTCTTCGCTTTCTGAAATGATAGTAGAAGGTTCTGATGAAAATAATTCATAATAACCTTATATATAAATATAGCACAAAACAAACATTTCTGTTTAATGGGAAAAAAATTATTCTCAAATATTAATTTAATCAAACAATAATAATTCTAGCGTAATGGAAAGAAAATTAAAATTTGCAACGAAAACTTGCGAGTTCATACATTTAAAGTTAATTATTTCTGTTCCACAGCGACTGGAAAAATCCGTTTGAAAATTTACTAACATCGTCTAAGGTAGAAATATCATTTTAAATGAGACGTAGGTACTCAGATTGATAGTTTTAGATGCAAAAAGAATGACTTGAAAAATGATTAGTATCAAATGATAACTATTCTTTATTTATAGCCGATTCTAAGGGTAGCTATGAGAACGAAACATTTGTTGTTGCTTTTTCACTTAATTTATTATATATTAAACAAAGTTTTTGAATCTTACCGATCCCAGAAGCTTGTGCGTGAGCATCTCCTACCATAAAGAGGCAGTAAAAAGAAACTACCAAAAGAATTGGGAATATCTTCATATTTTCTTGTTAACTAGCAATTACTATTACTAGACTATCGATGTATTGGTAAAAATCGGTTTTATATACTCCCTTAACTTGACACGTAACATCCACCCTAAATTAAACAATTATTTTCTAACAATGGTCAATAAATTTAGTTAGTTATTTTTCAATTAAAAAATTCATTTTAATAATCGATTAATCGGTTCTAAAACTAAACTGATAAATTTTATTATTGCCACTTTGAAAAATGCACTTTCTGCTGAGAATTTATGTATGTAGCCGCCATGCTTCGATAATCGAGTTAAAAAACATTTAATATGAAATACCACTTCATAAACGATGAATGTGGTGTAGAAATTTTGCCAAATTTCAAATTAATCTGACATTTTGAAATAACGATTCTGTTACGTATAGTTTCAAATGATAAGGCAACTAATTCTTTTTGAGAATTCAAACAGACCCAAAAAATATCGATCAAGTGAAGACGCTCATAGGATTTGAAACTATTACATTCTAATTCTCTATGTACCGATAAGTAATATAAATAAAAAAATAAATAAAATTAATTTGCAGCGTTTATTTTCAACACAAATTTTGATTATGTTTCATTAATCAAATACTACTTGACACACTCCATTATAATCTTTCATTTGTCCTTTTGGGCACGGATTATTATTTCTTACTAATTTAGTAGGGCCCTCGTCATTACTTTTTGTTTCTTGGGTATCGCTGGGTAGTTGTCTAACCTTTTCCTCGCTTTCTGAAATAATAGTAGAAGGTTCTGATGAAAATAATTCATAATAACCTTATATATAAATATACCTAGCACAAAACAAACATTTCTGTTTAATGGGAAAAAAATTATTCTCAAATATTAATTTAATCAAAAAATAATAATACTAGCGTAATGGATCCAAGAAAATTAAAATTTGCGATGAAAACTTGCGAGTTCATACATTTTAAGTTAATTATTTCTGTTCCACAGCGACTGGAAAAATCCGTTTGAAAATTTACTAACATCGTCTAAGGTAGAACAATTAAAAAAGAAATATCATTTTAGATGAGAGGTAGGTTAGGTTAGGTCAGATTGATAGTTTTCGATGCAAAAAGAATGTGTTGTTAACGCACCTCGTATATATGTATATTTCTTTCGTGTTATGAATCTGTTCGCCGTATTTACTGAATTTTGTTACCGTGGCAACAAGCTGTAGTTTCTTTTTTAAGACCTTTTTTTTGTCTAGTCGGCCAACGCTCGGCCGTAAGATAAATAGAAAAAGAAATGTAACACTTGGTTTTTGGCCTTGGTAGCATGCGTGTGATGATTAGCGCGCTACTATCTTATAATATATTTATATATTATGTATTTTGGTTGATGTCAATTAGCAAGAGTGTATAAATGTTTTAGTTTCAATGTACAATTTAGTTAAACAGTAAATACAGTCCACTACTTATTGGTTTATAGTTTAATGACGTAGTAAAGGTGAATAAGAAGAAAGTTTAAGTATTTTATTTGCCATTACAAATGAACTAAAAAATAACGTAATCAGGGAATCTCCTGTACAGAATGACTATATAACTATTCTTTATTTATAGCCGATTCTAAGGGTAGCTATAAGAACGAAGGAAAATCCTTCGGATGGTTTGTATGATTTGTCTCTTTTTAAATCAATTTAAAATAGCATTTTATTCATAATTAAAAGCTTAGTCACACCAGCTTATTACACGAATACAAAACATTTGTTGTTGCTTTTTCACTTAATTTATTATATATTAAACAAAGTTTTTGAATCTTACCGATCCCAGAAGCTTGTGCGTGAGTATCTCCTACCATAAAGAGGCAGTAAAAAGAAACTACCAAAAGAATTGGGAATATCTTCATATTTTCTTGTTAACTAGCAATTACTATTACTAGACTATCGATGTATTGGTAAAAATCGGTTTTATATACTCCCTCAACTAGACACGTAACATCCGCTCTAAATTAAACAATTATTTTCTAACCATGGTCAATAAATTTATTTAGTTGTTTTTCAATTAAAAAATTCATTTTAATAATCGATTAATCGGTTCTAAAACTAAACTGATAAATTTTATTATTGCCACTTTGAAAAATGCACTTTCTGCTGAGTTTTTAGGTATGTAGACGCCATGCTTCGATAATCGAGTTAAAAAACATTTAATATGAAATACCACTTCATAAACGATGAATGTAGTGTAGAAATTTTGCCAAATTTCAAATTAATCTGACATTTTGAAATAACGATTCTGTTACGTATAGTTTCAAATGATAAGGCAACTAATTCTTTTTGAGTATTCAAACAGACCCAAAAAATATCGATCAAGTGAAGACGCTCATAGGATTTGAAACTATTACATTCTAATTCTCTATGTACCGCTAAGTAATATAGGGGTGGGCTAAAATAAATAAAAATAATTTGCAGCGTTTATTTTCAACACAAATCTTGATTATGTTTGATTAATCAAATACTACTTGACACACTCCATTATAATCTTTCATTTGTCCTTTTGGGCACGGATTATTATTTCTTACTAATTTAGTGGGATCTTGGATATCGGTGGGTGGTTGTTACGTATATCGTTTGGATCTGATAATTGTTAAATTTTCTAAAAGTTTATCGTGTACGACTTTATCAAAGGCCTTCTGGAAATCAATGAAACAGACATATACATTTTTATTTTTCACATTCTTGATATATTCTCTGTTGGATTATTTTCAAGAGTTCTTTTAGCGTGTGGCTTATCAAACTGATCATCCGATAATCGTCACAGGACTTGGGGTTGTTGTTTTTAGCCAATGGAATGAATACTGATTTAAGCCAGTCTGTTTTATAGATTTTGTTGAACAATTTTGTAAGTCAAGTTCAAGAACAGATTATAGATGGGATTTAAAAAACTGAGTGTATAAATATAACTGAAAACATATACTTTCTAATGATTTTTAAACACTTTTTAGTTTACAATTTGTCCATCTCGATGAATTTTATAATTCTATTCAAGTAAAAAAACCTGAATCCAATGAATAATGAAGGAACAATACATTATTTGATGGTAATTAATCAAACAATTATATTTAGATAATTTCTACATTTCCTTTACAGACGATGTATTTGTATTTCATATTAAACGTTTTGCTACACGATTATTATAAAAATATGGCGACTAAATGGAAAAATTTAATTTCAATTTGGCAATAATTAAATTAAATGTTTTTAGGACCTAATAATTGGTTATAATAATTAATTTTTCAATTGAAAAATTATTACCGAATATATATTGACTATTGTTAAAAAATAATTGTTTAATTTAAATTGATTTTTACGTGTACAATGAGGGAGTACTTATATAAAACCGATTTCCGATTTTTAATAATAAGTACTTTGACAAGAAAATATGAAGTTATTCGCAATTCTCTTGATATTTTCCTTCCATTGTCTTTTTATGGAAGGAGATGCACGTGGATTAGATTCTGTGAAGAATTTAGGTAAGATTCAAAATCTTTGTATACAATAGTGCACTAAATAACTCTGAGATGAATTATAAAATGCTACTTTCCATGGTTCATAACTTAGATTTGATTTATAATGTTTCAAATATAACATAAAATTGAGCGAATGATGGATAAATATGAATAAACGTTATAACGGATTTTAAACTGGTCATTTCTTTGTTAATTGGTTTTAGATAGTCGATGTTGCAGATTTTCTGTAGCCTGGCGATCCGGTTCACCAGCCAAATGGCAAATAACAAAAATCCTCACCACATCTCCGCAGAACCGTTTCGTTCTTTTTCACTTTCGCTTCTCATTGTTCCCTTTTTATTTCTTTTCCAGCCTTCCAGTCTCTGCCAAACTTTCATCATTTTTATAGTGAATTTTAATAATTTCAATGCGTTGTTGAAGCGTGTATCGTTCCATTTTCATTAATGGCGTAGTTTCTACTTGTCAAATGTCAAAAAATGTCAGTTTCAAAAGTGACATTTACCGAAATAGCGGGCTGTTCAAAATAACACCTTTTATTGGAAAACCCATATATATATATATATATATATATATATATATATATATATATATATATATATATATATGTCTGGTCTATATAATTATATATACACGTTCCGGTAAAAAAAATTAGCACAACACCATTGACTGTAATTACTAATTTTATGTTATTTGTCGTCAGATTCTTCTAGTATCGAGGTAGAAGAAGACGAGAAACTGATTCTGGGCGAAAAGGTTAGACAACAATCAACCAGCTATAATCAAAAATCAATAAATAAGGACGAAGACAATAATAATATGAGACATATCATATACGTTCCTACAAAATGTCCACAAGGACAAGAAAAAGATCCCAATGGACAATGTCGAGATATTTCTAATTGAAACTGCTTTGTTTAAAATAAACAAAACAAATTATTTCGACTTATCTTTTATACAATATACAAGGATCGTAATTTCTTTTAATTTAAAATTACAATTTTGTATTCATTACTCAATAATTGTTTTTCGAACTATATACAATATTATTCTATGATACTCTTAGCGCTATCTATAAGCGTATACCCAAATTACGAAATTGGTTGAGGAGATCTATTAATAAAATACCTTTTATGTATTTTCGACCACTCCTATACTATTTATCGGTATGTAGAAAATCGGCATCCAAGTATTTATTCCTGATGTTTTAATTCCTACGGAAGTATCCAATTGATCATTTTTTTTGGGTTTGCTTAAATATGAATTTTAAGCAAATATAATATTATTCGATGATGCCGATAGCGCTATCTATAAGTAAATACCGAAAGCTCCCATTTTGAATTGATAAAGAAAATTGAGCAAGTGGACACGCCCCTAGGAATTAAAATATTAAAGGTAGATATTTTCTAATAAATAATATAGAAGTGATCGAAAATATATAAAATGAATTGTAGTTATTAATTTTCTCTAACCAATCATACAATGGTAGCTTTGGATATTTGCCTATAGATGGTACTGAAGGTATTATAAAATGATTTTTAATATAGTTCAAAACGCATATTTAAACATGCCCAAAAAAATTGATGTAGTAAACAAGCCTGTAGGAATTAAAACATTAGGGGTAGATATTTTTTACATATAGATAAATAATATAGGAGTGGTCGAAATACATAAAAGGTATTGTAGTTAACGACTTTTTCGACCCGATTCTGTAAGGGTAGCTTTGAGTGTTCGCTTATAGATGGCGCTAGGGATATTATAAAATAATATCGTATATTTTATTATTTTTAAACTTATATTATTTATCGATATGTAGAGAATCAGCATATATATAGTTATTCCCACAGGAATGTCCAGGTAATGAATTTTCTTGGCTCTGTCAAATATGAGCTTTGAACTATATAAAATATTGTGTGACACTCCTTACGAATACCCAAAGCCGCCATTACAAAATTGTGTCGAAAAAAGTAATCCTTATATTTAGATGGATGACGACAACCAAATTGACGTCGACTAGGTGTCTAAACTTGAACTATTAATATGACATCCTTTATAATATCCTAGCAATTTTAAATTTTATTCACGGCGCGTAATTTGAAGATAGTTCATACTTCGGAACTAATGAATTTTCAAATTTATTCTTTTATTTATATTTCTCAAAAAAGCATATTTTTAAGATACAATCACAAAAGATGAAATTTTGAAAACTATGCTAGCAGATATGTCTAGGGATTCAGCTTGAATTACTAAAATTATTCAACCTTGTGCCATCTGTTTGGAACGTCCATAAAATGGACAAAAACTTTTGCACATAAAAACGTTAAGACGTTTAATGAAAAAAAAAAACCAATGAAAACTGATAATTGTATTTCTTCTTCATAAATATATATATATAAAATGTCGAAAATCTTCAACATGGTTGATATTAAAAAATATGTAATCGACCAATTAATCTTCACGACCTACAACGGATAACAACAAATTAATAACAATAACGACAATTAACAACGTCCTAAGGATCAAGTATTTTTAATTGATTTTAGCTGCCTTTTTTTGTTTTTCGTCCTGACCTGGATTTGCAGGATACTTGTATACCAGCCATAACTGTATCATGCACAATATTAGACCAATCACATTTTGAACCTGAAATTAAAAATTTGTTTATAGCACCTAGCTCCTAATTAGGTAATAAACATTTTCAAATAAATGATTAAACTATGTCCTTCAACTATTTTAAGTTTGTGGTAAATCCTACTAACCCATATAAAAATATCATTATTTCAAATAGAAATACCAAGGGGTGAAAATTCTGTTTGATTATTGGTAAAGAAAGTTTCAATATTTGTGTGGTATCTAAGTTGGATTTGATAAAGAGTTATTTGAACAATATTACATTTTATAATTAGTTTATGTATTTTTAGTAAATATTTAATCAATCGTCAATACTATACACTGTTTATCAACTTTTATAAAAACGCAAATATTTATGTTAATATCTCACTCCATTAAATATTGGAACATTTATTATTTTAATGTGCAGAAACATGTTATTATATCTATTTGTTGTTTTTCTTCTCAAGGTCGCGAAATAATTTACAATGTGAAGAAATTGACTAAAAACAAGAAACATAATGACCTTAAAATACTTTAAGCCTTCTTCAAGAAAGGGTAGCTACCCACCATCAAATACTATAAACAAACTTTGAACTTCTAAAGGGCCAATGGAGAAAAATAGCAGTTTACATACTAAAGGTCGATCTGATATTGTACCTAATACTTCAGTCATAGTTAAATAACATTTTGAATACTATTGTATATTCACAAAAACGTTTCCAAATCAATATTCAGATCAGATGTATTTCAAGGTGATACTTAAAAACAATAATTCAAAATGAAGTTTTATCGATAACCAATTCACAATCAGAGATAAGTTCTTATAATAGGAAACTAAAATTGTTCTGCTTGTTTCTACAAATTTATTGAAT
Source organism: Diorhabda sublineata (assembly GCF_026230105.1). Taxonomy (NCBI): domain Eukaryota; kingdom Metazoa; phylum Arthropoda; class Insecta; order Coleoptera; family Chrysomelidae; genus Diorhabda; species Diorhabda sublineata. The sequence continues at coordinate 684,450 of NC_079478.1, forward strand.
TCTACTACTAAATATATTTTCTTTTCAACTCAAATTCAATTGTATATATAATAATTTATCTTGAATTGATTTTTTATAATTCTGAAAAACATTCATAAATTATTCATTCAATGTGGCAATCCCTATCAGTAACAAATATTTGTTTCTGTTTTATGCTCAACATGAATTGTAAAATTATTTTCAAATACTTACAACCATAAATATATTCATTAATATTATACCATACAGAAGCCATAAGAAAGAGACTATAGAACCCATAAATGTTAAAGGAAAAGGTATAGAGGAACTATCCTTCTTTTCTATGATTCCTTTCTGAAAGCAAAAAGAATTGATTTTACGGTTTTCCCAGTACTATTTTACAGTTGGAAAACAAAACTTCCATCTAAACATAATACTTAGTAATAGTGAAGAAAAACATACCACATCCATAAGAGGAGATCCAACAAGCATCAACATTAAAACCGTTACTAGTAAACTGTATCTGAATTCAATTTGTGCAGGATCTTCTATACTGGCGTATCCTAAAAATACTGCCATCATTCCTATTGCTACACTAAATGGTTTCCAAATCTCATTGTATCTATCTTTTGAATAAAAGTAATAGAATGCAGTATATAATGTGTTTAAAATGATTGCTGCTATATTGACTTGAAGCATAGCTGGATCATCCATCAATAGAGCTAATTTTAGCATTAAGATACCACTAAATAATATGAAAAATATATTAACATATTTATGGCATAATCAATAGATAAGTACTTACATTGTCAAACCTCCAATGAAAGGAACAGCAGGAATACCAGCTGTAGATTTTTTATGGTATATCTCCTTACATATAAAAGTACCAGAAAAAAACTGAGCTATTGTAAGAATACTTGCAGCTTGTCCAACAAAATTTTTGTATGGCTGGAGAGTATTTGACAATTTTTCCATATTATTGGTTGCACTGAGTATGTTTCTATTTTAGAAAATAATTGATAATGTACACTTGGAATTTGGGAATTTTTCTTTTTTTAAATAAAGTATTATGTCAGTAAAACAGACGTATGAGTGTGAATGTATGTATGTGTATAAGATCAACTTGACAGTTACACACCACTTAGACTAAAAATGTGTTAAAAATTATTTATTCAGACTCAATTATCTCCCACTCCGACAAGTGTGATAAGTATTTTATTGGTTAAACTACAACTTTGAAAGGAAGTTGAAAATTGATAAAACATGATAACACACCAGGAAACAGAAACGATAGATCCGATGTTCGTTTTTAAACTTTTAATTAATTACTTTTATAAATAAAAAATTCTAATTACACAGGCACGAACATATTATTAAAATGTCATTAAAAACCACGGAGTAAAAGGATTAGATATGATCATTGTATGGTTAACATTATCGTCGTGTCCTGTTGTAATTAACCTAAAAAATATATGTCATAGCTGATAAAATCAAAATCATAGATATACATTCTTATAATTCTATGATTTTCGCAAGTATGTTATATAAAAATTAGAATTGCTTAAAGGCAATAACTTAAGACTAAATTTTATAAACTCATTTGAAAAATTTGCTGCAGTTGGTTACGAGTAAATACATATTATTAGGCTTTAGCTTCAATATTATTTTGATAATAATTTTATTTTTTCAAGAATACATGACAATTATTAAAAACTGAATATAATATATTAATTATAATGTAAGTTCTCAAATATAAAATGTTATTCAGATATCAAACTCACTTCTTTTCCAGTTTTTTTTTTAAATATTTAAGAGCTCCTCTGGAGTTGAAGATTTAATTTTCACACTTTGATTTTCTAGACTAATTGTAATTTCATCTACTCCTTTGCTCTTGAACTTCTCTAGAACTCGTTCAACTGCCCTAGAACAGCTATTACATGTCATATTCGCGTTAAATTAATAAATTTCAGACATTTTCAGATAAAGTAAGTAAGATTGTATTATTACAATGTGGCTGCTTATCAAACACTGAATTTAACAAAATGTTACAAGGTTAACAGCTTTAACAAATGTTTTAATATTTTTACACATCCGTCATAGGTAAATTTGTCTACTCCGTCCCTGCAACATATATTTTTATGCTCTTTTGGTCAATGGAAGGTAAACCATTGAAACCTATGCCAATAAGAGTAAAAAATTTTAGAGTGTGAAGAGAATTCAGAAAACACATAATTTTTGGGGTAATAAAGATTTATCAAAACCCTGTGATAATCTGAAAGAACATATATTTTTTTTATTAGAATATCCATTATCGCTATTATCTCATTAGTATTCGATTCGTTCTGCAATCGAACACCAGTCATTCAATCATCGTGGGATCGAATGATTGTTCTTATTGTTACTTTGACAAGTTAAATGTAAATTATTTTTAAACTGTTTATAATAATTGCATATATTTTCGAATATGTCTAAAGCAAAAAACTCTCCTAGTTCAACTTCTCAATCTCCTTCCGCTGTTGCCCAGAAAATGTGGGTAATGTCTAACAACGTAGAAGTTGTTAGTTCGGTTGATGAAATATATAGGTATGATAGAAAGCAACAACAGGATATATTAGCTGCTAAACCGTGGGAAAAAGAGTAAGTTTATATACTTATGTTTCGACAGATTCATTATTTTTATTTTCAGTCCACATTTTTTTAAAGATATCAAAATTTCGGCATTAGCTCTTTTGAAAATGGTAATGCATGCAAGATCGGGTGGTACTCTTGAGGTAATGGGATTAATTTTGGGTAAAGTTGATGGCAATACAATGTTCGTCATGGATTCTTTTGCATTACCAGTAGAAGGTACAGAAACTCGAGTAAACGCCCAAGCTCAAGCTTATGAATATATGAGTTCATATATTGAAGCTGCAAAATTAGTATGTATTGTATTACTATCTTACTAGTTAAATTTATATATTCAATACATTTCTGTGTTTAGGTTGGCAGACAAGAAAATGCAATAGGGTGGTACCACAGCCATCCTGGATATGGATGTTGGTTATCAGGAATAGATGTTAGCACACAAATGTTGAATCAAAATTTCCAAGAACCATTTGTTGCTATTGTAATAGATCCTGTGCGTACAATTTCAGCTGGGAAAGTATGTTTAGGTGCTTTTCGAACATATCCTAAGGTAAGTGTTTAGAAATTGTTAATAATAAATAATAATATTATATTACTTTAGGGATATAAACCAGCCAATGAAGAACCATCTGAATATCAAACAATTCCCTTAAACAAAATCGAGGATTTCGGTGTTCATTGTAAACAGTACTATTCTTTAGAAGTATCTTATTTCAAATCTGCTTTGGATAGAAGATTATTAGATTCGCTGTGGAATAAATATTGGGTCAACACACTTAGTTCTTCTAGTTTACTTACTAATGCTGATTATACAACGGGACAAATTTTTGATTTATCTGAAAAATTGGAACAATCTGAAGCTGCAATAGGTCTGTTGCTTTTTATACACTAATTAGCTAATACATTTCAGCTTCCAGGTATTATGTTATTGTTACCTGTAGTATCAATTATTAGTGTTGTAGAAAAGGTGGGGAAGCTACCAAGGCGAGTTACATAAACTAAAAGTAACCCCATCAGTTTTTTGCATAACATTATTCATGTTTCTGTACATTTATATATGATTTTATATATTTACTTATGATTTGAGTTTATTACTACTGATTCAATTGTACCCTTACTTGTTATATAGGTTTTACAGCCTATAAAACCCACCCTTAGAAATTAATTCATTTTAGGACGTTGTGGTTGTATTGTAGGAGGAGAAAAGAGAACTGAAGATAAACTTTTAAAAGCAACCAAGGACAGCTGCAAGACAACCATTGAAATTATACACGGACTTATGGCTCAAATGGTGAAAGATAGATTGTTTAATAGCGTTGCCCCAGCAAGTAGCAGTAATACAGCATCTCAATAAAAATTAGTCAAGTGATATAAATGTCAATATTTATAGAGATTGGAGTGACTAACAGCTAGCTGTCGACTTATCATTATATGTAATCATTATCTATACCTTCTTACCTTCCTCCTGAACTTTTCTTCTTTAATTTTTCCATAGCCAATATGCATTACATATTATGGTAAACAACAACTAGATTTTAGTATATCCACAAATAAACTCTTCATTCATAGATATCACTGAATATTACTGTTTTTTATGTTGTTTGGTTTCGATGATTTGTATGGTTGATAATGTATAAAACTTAATTTTCAAAATAAATTTTTTTTATAATGAGAAATCTTAATACCTTTCCATATACAGAAGTTTTTACCATTAATTAATTAGCCTATTAAAAAACTATATATTTTGAGTGATTTTAATTATTAGAACTTTTCAGAATGTCCAGCAATAACTCCAATCAGCTCACAAGTTTTTCCGTTTGTTAATGTTCTTTTCTTTATTAAAATTTTGTGCAAAAACTGTGTGAGCCTGTAATTTGTTCAATAACAATTATTAAAAATCTGGAACAATCGAGTAACTATCACGAAAATACTAACGCTCGAAATAAGAATAAGTTTAACATTCGAAATTCCCACAAGAAATTGAAGGCGTCGTTCGGAAACTGATCAAAATCGCATTCTTTGATAGATTCCGCAATCAGCTGATAGTTGGTAATTAAGGGTCAGAGTTTCGGAAAAGCCCTTATGACGTCAAAAGAAGTGACGTTAGTGACAGATGTCAAATAATTCACAAAAACAATGAAGAACGTTCATTTTTTTCATTCAATGAATACAAGTCAAGTGTGTAGGTAATAATTTTATGGTTTATAACCTATTTGTTTACAGAATGTTTACGTTTAAGTAATAAACGCGAATCATTAATAAAAATGGCAACAAAACTAGTAAGAACTAAAAATATATCTAACTTATTAAATAATTCGATTTCGATTTATTTTACCAAAAAGACTAGTTTAACAAATTTTGCTAAATACCAAAATAATTTAATTTTAAATAATAGTTGTAAATTTGGTGTGAGCTCAGTGTCGATGGGAACTGCAGGTCATGCAGAAACAACAAGTACCACACAAGGTTTATCAAAGCTCCAAGCTCAAGAACTTATTTTAAGACTAAACGGAGAAGAGAGAAACGTTTTGATGACCGCACTACATGAATACCAATCAAAATTAGTTAAAGACGAATACGAAGGTAAAAAGTAATGTGTATTTATTAGTTAAATAATTTCAATATATTAGTTAACCTAAAATATAACATAATGTTATCACACATCAGATGATTTATAAATAGACACTTGAAAATCACATTCAATTCTATATCTATATATATAATTTTAATAGCCTGTAACTTATTCAAACTGCATTTCTTACAAATATTTGTCCAGTCATATTTATAAATTTCTATGATTTATAATTGATGAATTATTAATGATTCTATCATCATCTATTGAATAAAAAACTGAATTTAATTCTAAAACCAAACTACAAGCTTTTAAGTCAACAGTGTAATTGTGTGATTAATAAAAGTAATGTGTGAAGAAAAGGTAATATCCAAATAATATATTATGAGTAACCAAAGTTGTTTACAAATAAACAAGTATACATTACGACAATAGTATACCAATTTGTATAGATAGGTATATCAGGGAGAGTCTGAATAATACTTTGAACAGATGTGAAAAATCTTTTTATCCCTACATATTGACTTTAAAGTTTATAGCAAGCTGATCTTCATACCTACTTATTGAGAAGTAGCATTATAATGTTCTTTAGAGAACAATAGAGTCCAGTATGAATCCAGGTTAATTTGCCTCTGGAAACCTGGAAAACTCGAAATTTGAAATCGATTTGCTTAATTAAAAATTTGCAAACTCTTGATGGATTTTTAATTTTATTAAATGTGTTCTGTACATCATAATTGAGTATTATGTATGAATTGTGAGATTAGAAATAAATAAAAACTAGTATTTTGTTTTTATCACATTTCTCTCGAAGTATCTCATGAAACAACATATTATTGTTCATTCAACATAAAGTTTATCTGCACAGGTTGTTATCTCCTCAAAAAGGCTAGGGTAAGTCAAGTTTCATGAAGGGTGGCTTTTTTTTTAATTTGGACAACAACAAACGTTTAATCGAACTTTTCACTACCAATAAAAGTTTCATGTAGCCTAACAACTATTAATTATTAATTCCTTCCTATTTTATTCCCTTTTTATCTTTTCCTTAGTATTTGAAACCAATCTTTTTAAATTACTATCTTGTTATGTAAACCAGAAGAAACTTTTCATTTTTCTAGGTAAAAATGAAATAGGGTTTTTATTGAGATGTAATTTCCGTCCCATTTCCTTTTTGATTATGTCTGATATAACCTAAGATATCTTCCTAACCCGCAAAATCCAATAAAAACCAAGTTGTCTGCAAATATTTTTGTTCAAATTCGTATATTAATGGAGAACATATGTTTGACCTTGTGATGCAAACATGTTCTAATATATTTAAAGACTTGCAATCTGATTTTTATTTCATTTTTTATTATATTAAATGGTACCTCGGATTAACATAATCACTAGGTATATAGTTTTTAATATTACTTGAACAGTTGAAGCTAAATCATTAGAATAATTAGCGCTATCCTTTATTAATAATATTATTACGGGGCTGTGAGTTTATTCTGTATCCAAAAGTCGTATTTCGATTACTTTCTTTGGGGCTGGTCAACACATAGTGGCTGACCTTATTCAGAATTCAATGGACAGGTTTCACCATCGTCTGGGAGCCGATTTAGTAGAGATTGAAGAACATTTTCAATATATTTTGTGTCTATAGAACTAAAAGGGTGAAAAATAGCTTAAAACAGAAAACACGCTTTAATAATAAACCAACCTAAAAATTAGTAAATAAGGGTACAGTGATTAATAAAAGATATAAATTTAATGTAAAAAATTGGTTTTTGAGTTTGTTTTCTAAAATTTTATAATGATTTCATTTATATCAGTCTCGATCAACCTAAATTATTTTCATCAAGTTATTGGTTGGACAGAAATAACTTTATTTCAGACTTTCACGCAACTCTGTATATTTAAGTTAAGAACAGGAAAGAATATTCTTGTTCTAGCATGTGAAGCAACAAAATTAACAGCTGTGTTAGTAATAGAAAAATAATTATTATAATATCTATTGAATTGAAAACATTTAATAGAAAAGATATTTTATGAAGGTTAAATACACTCGAAATTTGACGTCAATTGCTATGCTATTCCTCAATCACAACAGCTCGTGTTCGTAATAGTCGAAAAGCAGCAGGTATTTATTGATCGTACCGAATTTTATTAGGTCAAATTTTTAACTTCTCCCGCATGCTTTTCGTTTATATTTCGAAGTTTGAACACGAATGGGGCATTAATAAATAGACGTACACAATAAATAAAATATTGCAAAAGAAATTTTACATATACGAATAATATCAGCTCCTATTAATACAAAATTCTTTTGAATTTTAATTAGATACCTACAATAAAATTATATTCATGAGAAAATTGTGAAATATGTGGATACAAATAGAAAATTTGTCTATATTCTTAGATGATCATTTTTCCAAAATTTTAGAAAACGTTTTAAACTTTTACCGAGTAAAAACTGAAGTGGAATGCACTAATTGACTGATTGTGTCGATAGTTTTTTTGTATATATTCCAATTAGGTGAAAGACCGGCCAGTGGCTGTTCTGACATAGCCAGAGCTCGAATGAAATTATTTTAGATTTAGAAGACATCAGCTCACGTAATATAATGCTGCAGATTAATAATCATTTGGTAACAAAATAGTACAACACTCATTATTTGAATAAATGTTTAATGACAACGTTTTTATATCCATATAGTCAACAGTTAATATAACTAACCTAACCTAACTTAACCTAACCTAATTGTGTCAAACATAAAGTTCAATGGAATAAAAATGCCACAACAATTTCTAATGCAAAAACAAGTAAGTGGATATGCATCTAAAATTGATTTTAGTAATATAATTTTTCACATTAAAACGACTGTTAATAATTTATATTAACTATTGACCGTTTTCGGTCTTTGAGCGTAACATATATTCTTTTGTCCTCATTTCAAGTATGTGGAATCATTCAACTATAATATTGCAAATATTATAATTCATAAAATATAGTTTGAATTATTATTTTCCACTGCGCAGTCAAAAATAAAATGAACTATTATTATTTTGATAATAGTCGTGTGCGTACTGTATGGATAATTTTTGTTTATTTACTTTATACTAATTATTATTTATAACTAATTTTTTTTCTGTTCACCATCTGCATTAATTAAAAAAAAGGCTTTTTGTTAATACACAACTCTATTATTGAAGGTCAGCTAGCAGCGTCTAGATGGAGAAGTATGTACGGTAGGCCTAGCAAACTTCCCAGGCTTGGGGATGTAGATCCTACGGGATCCTACTGTCCTTTTCCAGAAGACTGGCTTAAGAAAAAAATTGGTAGGATTTTATTTTACTGTTGCTGGTGGAGGCCTAATAACGCTTACTATTTACTAACATTTTTATTTATTTTTCTAATAATTATGTACTCCTCTTAGTTAATCATATTTTTTGCGGCAAAATTGAGGAAATTTTGATCCTACTGTAGATATTATAGGATGCTTTCTCTTGATAGGATGGTAGTGAAATTAATGACTAGTTCATTATTATTTTTACATTTATCATCTAACACATCAGTCACACATTCCTAATGAAACTGAGAATGTTCGAATAAGTCGAATTTATAGATAATAAACGCTTTGCAAAAGTTAATTCGTTTGGGTTATCAATGAGAAGAGAAAATATATTTTTTTTATTACGTAATTTGTTAATTTCCAATTTTTTTTCACAGCTGCATCAGTTCCTAGACCAACAACAAAAAATCTTATAGATAGTAAGTATCTAAAATGTTTAAACTTTCAATTATTTAAATGACGATAAGATTTATTTATTTATAGTATTAAACACAGTTGTTAAAAAATTTAAAATTTTCTTTCAGTTGGAATAGCTAATTCCATCCCGTTTATTGGATTTGGATTCCTCGATAATTTCTTCATGTTATTTTTTGTAAGTAAGCTTGTTTTATATACAAATTGATTTATATTCAAAATCAAACGCCAAACTTGAAACGATTGATCGAAAATTATTTTGGATTAGGTCAAAAAGAAATTCAAATTACTTCTATAATTTAATAATTTTCCGTAAATCGATTTAAACGACAGATGACATACATCACCTGATATGCTATACACTTTTAAGGTGTAACTATAAGAGGGACAAGTGGAATTTTAACCTCAAACGTCAGTTTAAACCACAAGGATCGTTTTTTAATCGTTTTATAGATGGCGTTACCGACAATCTTCGGTCTGGGGGTATTTTAAGCTCTAGTTCAATAAAAATGATTAAGTCGACGATGATAATGATGAAGAAATTATGAAAACTGTTGCAGGAAAATACGATTTTGATTAGCTCAAATTTAACTGTAGAAGCTGCCTTGAAAATATGTTAACCGAAGCAATACTTCATCGTTAAAGAAGTTGAATGATATTTGTTTTTTTTTCGTTTTTGTTTATGCACCTTTTTTAAACAATCAAAATTTAAAACCTCCTCTTTGAAAAGTTATGTTATATTTCAACTGTCACCCTAAAATATAGAGCAACTTTACGATTACCCCAGGTTGTAAAATTAATTTTTTAAAACAAATGGTGTATTATATATTGATTAATTTCGGTTTTCGTTCATCCTAATCATTCAAAAACATGCTTAAAACATTTTATTTGTTTTAGGGAGATTATATTGACTTATACTTAGGGTCTTATTTTTGCCTGTCGACGATGGGTGCCGCAGCTTTGGGCAACACTTTATCGGATATCATGGGTATCGGTTCGGCATTTTATGTGGAACGTCTGGCTAACAGAATCGGTTTTACGCCTCCCAAACTTTCTCCAATTCAGCTGGATATGAATTGTTGTAGAAATTCCGCTAACGCCGGTAGAGTTTTGGGTGTAACCTTGGGCTGCTTATTAGGTATGTGTCCGTTACTGTTTAGAAGAAAAGAAGACACAGAAGAAAAAGAAGATGGTTAGGTTAAGTACAACACTGGTAGGTTTGATTGTAGTTAATTTATAGCCAAATACTTCTTTTTATTATATCATTTTTAGAATTGTTGGTTTTAACTGTTAAAATATATTATTTATTTGAGAAAAAATCTATTTTATATTTTTAGACTGTAAATTTTCAAGTAATCAAGTCTACAGAAACAGAAATGTGTACATAAAAGTAAATTATATTGCAATTGTTGAATGGTGCTATATTGTCTATTACTACTTTATCTATTCTATGGAATTGTTGATCGATTTACACTGTAAAAAATTTCGGTTTTTACAAGTATTTCATAAACCAGATTTTATTACAATTTTTTATTTAATTTGTAATTTCTTTTGAGTATTTTCCGAGCTATTTCATAGAAATGATAAAGAAAACGTTTTGACTTTTTTTATTTTATTATTTATTAACATTGTTATCGATTTTTGATTGTAGATTTCAACAACTTTTCAATTTCCTCCTTGTAAAAATGTGTAAATTATTCAATTTCATTACCATCATCCTCGTGTTGAAATAATAATCAATAGCTTCGTAATTATTAATTAGTTCTGCATTTTTGTAGATCAAAATAAAATTTTCCATATTGCTTATGGATTTTACATTTTTCATCGCTGCCATCTGGAATACCAAGTTTGTAATTCATCCATACTATACGATATCAAGTAACTTGCAATTCAATTATCCAAAGATAATTTGTTCCAAAAGTTTTTATCATTTTTTTTTCTTTATTTGTAAAACATGATCGTTTTAGCGACAAAAAGAAGAAGAAAGTGTTTATAAATGGGTTTCTTTAATTTTTAGACGTACTTATCATCTTTAGAAATGAACGTAAATTATAATGGACCACCTTATATAATTAAAACATTGCTATTTAGTATCACAGTTTGTATATACAATTCATCGATAACTCTTGAAGAAATTGTTATGAATATATAACTCAAGAATACCGTAAGGAAATATTTTTGGTTCTCTATTGTGTCATTTATTTCCATCTGATGTGCCCGAATACATTAATAGAAACATTTTCATATTATATTATTGCAGAAATATCGAGATAGCTACCATTAATAGGATCAGAAAAGTAATTGGGGTCTAAATATTGAACCAACTACAACGGTTCCAATAATGTAAACAGCAAATCGACATGAAAAAGGAAATTTGTTAAGCTGAAATTTTTGGAACCGTTGGTTATATTTATACTAAATACACTACAACTACACCAACTCTAACTGTTTACCTTCAGTCTCTGGACAGTGTAATTGTGAGTGTTGGTGTACTGGTGGTATAAACAGAATAAAAAGTTCAAGTGTACACAAATCCTGAAACTGAATATTTCATAATTAAGCGGTGCACAGAATGAACGAGAACATGACGCTGGTTCGTTAGTAAACATAACCTTAAAATTGAATGAATATAAAGAAATTCGAACAGTGATCAACGATTTTGAATTATTTATAATGTATTATATACTTACTTTACTATATGAAATTATTATTGAGCGGATACTTAAAAATACATCAATAAGAAAACCTGATTGTCGATTAGATCAGGAAGTTAATCACCAGTTCTTATCATAGATTAATTTTTCAGGGTATTTACAACTACAAACTACATTAGAAAAGTGAGGTTATGTTTTTGATGTTCAACGACGATTAGCGCGTAAAAAATAGAAAGTTGGTTAACTTCGATGTCAAGAGCGAGTACAAGCGCGATCATTGCGTACGTTATCACAGTTTCTCAACAAGTTTAACTATCTTTGACATTTATGAAGGTCTAGGACTTGTCATACTTACGTTTATTCTGTCTACCGTTTATGTAAAAAGATTGTTGCAGAAAATACATTCTTCAACTTTCGTATACTTCCAAAACAACAACAAATTGTACTTGTGCGATGATTTAGAAACTTTTATTTGTATATATGATTGTAAATTTCTATTTTAGCTCTATACATTAATACTATCACTTGTAAAGTTAGTTCGAAATTATCTATTTTATTAAATATGGAGATACACGTAATTGTTGTCCAAAAAAATTGATGTTGATACTTTAGCCGGCCATCTTTCTAGGACCAGTAATTATAAACAAATGTAGTCCGCAAGTAGAATCACTATTTTTCTACAACTTCTTCACAAACTATGTACTGTAGATACTATATATTTAAGTCGGCTTTCAATAAAACTGATTTTACCACACATCAAGTACTTCAACAGTTAAAAGTAGTTAAAACTGCCACGCAGAAGCACTTAAGACAGGCTTTTCTCCCAACAAATACTTTTTTAAATTTGTGACGGAGTTTCAAGTTTATTAGTTATCTGTGGTAAAGTCCCCGGTGTTGTGAGGCCCCATTTCACCTATGGGTAGCGGTACAAAAATAGAATGCACTTTATGAGTCATATATCATTCTTGACAATTGAAAAGGAACCGTTTGTATCCATTGTTTTTCTCTAAATAACTCTTCTCAAGATGGGTTAATAAAATCAAGATTCATCATCGGTTTTTAGAAAATTCTATGACGTGATGACGAATAAATGTTTTATTGAAAGATGAATTAATATTACTGAAAAATGTAGTTAGGGAAGCTTAATTCTTGCTCATAAAAAGTATTAGCTAAACTAGTTGGAAAAATAAATGTTGTTTGTGACTTAATGGAGTTTTATTTTACCTTAAAATTTTAAAAAAATATTGTTCCACGAGGTTTATATTTCTTTTGAATTAGCCGTTTTCGAGTTGCAATATTCACAAGATTTCTTTCGAAATATATATAATTTTCTGGAACGTACTCAAAAATATTTTCTGTAAAAACCGATTTTAAATAAATTTGAAAAAAGTCAGAAGGATTAAACTATCTACTACTAACATTTTAATGAGAAAAAATTGTACTTTCACTTTTAGGATATCGCAAAGTTTCATCTTTTTTATACTTACGTGTCATGACGAATTATAGAGAGTTGATTTCAAATATTTTTGTATCGCTTAAGATAGACAACCAGTATTACATTAAAAATCGATTAATTCTAATTTTTCGATTATATACTCGAAAGTAACGCGAGGAAAATTTAATATTGTTAAAACGATGTAGATGATATTTATAATAATAAGTAAGGATATTACCTTGCTTATTCTGAAAATATGTGCACTAAATTCAAAAGATAATTAGCGTCAAGCTTATTAGAATTTGTTAAATAATTTATATACATTCTTATTATAACTATTTTTTTGAATGACATTCATAAAAAGAAATAGAAAATATAGTTATCCTATTTTTATAATAAATTGATTTTCATATGAATATTTCATCAATGTGATAATTCGTAACCGATTACAATTTTGCTTTCGAAATATAAAAATCGATTATTGTTTTCCACTTTCATTTGTGATACATTCTCCGGTCGCCAACATCATCGGTCACGTGACCGTTGTGCTGTGCTACGTGTACGACGTGTAGGCTAGAATTAACTCTTAGAAGTACCGTAATTTCTTTCAAACTTAGAGGTAGAAGAGACGTGACAGCTCCCGAGGGAAGTTTAATGAAAAAAAAACTGTGATTTATAAGTGAAATTGTAGTTTAAACCCTACAAAATGGGTAGTAAGTACTTATTTTATTAATTTAATATTCTTTTAACTTTATGTTGATTATTCTGAAGAAGTGAAACCCTTTTTGGATGTTATCCAGAAAGTTACTTATTTTCGTTTTCCATTTTTACAAGACTTTCTTTATTTCCAGTTAAATTTTTGGAAGTTATTAAACCGTTCTGTAGTATCCTACCGGAAATAGCGAAACCAGAGAGGAAAGTGAGTACTTTTTACTTATATTTCTTAGGAGTTTCCTGATTTTCCCGTTTTAATCCTGATGTAATTGCTTATAAACAACTAACAGCTGTTACACTGTAAACCTAAGCGTTTTAATGTATATTTTTCAACATTTTCATTCATATTTTGTAATCCATCTGTTTTTATCATAGTACATGTGGCATTATATTTTCTGTTATAGATCCAATTTAGGGAGAAAGTACTATGGACAGCAATAACACTATTCATATTTTTAGTATGTTGTCAGGTGAGCAAATTAAACATATTTTAATAATGAAAAGTTGATTGATTGAATTATTTTCTATATTTTGATTATATTATTCAAATTAGATGTGTTCAGATTTATTCAGCCTTCATCTTTAATACTTCAACACTGATATTTCAATTATTTTTGATAATTATTTCATTATATGTATCAATTTTGTAGATTCCATTATTTGGTATAATGAGTTCAGATTCTGCAGATCCTTTTTATTGGATTCGTGTGATACTTGCATCAAATAGAGGTACTCTTATGGAACTTGGGATCTCACCAATCGTAACATCGGGATTGATCATGCAATTATTGGCTGGTGCAAAGATTATTGAAGTTGGAGATACTCCTAAAGATCGGGCATTATTCAATGGTGCCCAAAAATGTAAGTTCTGAAATATCTACAACATCAACCTTGAACAATATTTGACTATTGGTAGCATTTGATTAAAAATTCCTTAATTGCAAATAATAAACTGTGATTTAATGGGATTAATGGGACATTATAAAATGAATTTTGAGAAGTAGATAATTTGACAAATTTACCTATGTATGTAGATATTGGGGTATCGTATACACTGCAACCTATTGTGGTCCTCTTTTTTGCTTTGATATCCAGTGTTTACGGCTGATCTATTAATCGCACTCCTTTTAGAAAGTCTAGAATTAGGAATGGCTGTAGTTGCCTACGTGCAACAAAATCTGATAGGCCTCCTGTTAGTATTTTATTCTACTTAGGTTTGTACATTCAGCAGATCTTCTCTGGTCTGTGCATGTCTCAGCCCCTGTAGAATGTCCTAATAATTGGTTTTGCTTTTATCTACCTTCTTTTCCAATGCTTTTTCTAATGTTGTGTAGCTGATACCACAGAAGGGTTCAGGTTCCATGATGGGCTTGCCTGCTTCAGCTTTATCAAGCTTATCAGCTATCCCTTCACTCATGTGTCTCCCAAAATCCATTTTAAGGAAACATATTTACATAGGTAGTACATTCCTGTATAGTTTGAGTGACTGTTGTTAACAAATAAACAGTTACTTGTATATACAGGTAAATAATTCTGAAAGAATCAAGTTAAAGTGATTTATTTATTTATTTTTCACTCTAATTTCTTTCTCACATTTTAAAATTAAATATAAAACGCTTTGGTATCAGATTAACACAGTGAATTTCTTGATATTATTGCACTATCTGTATTATGCCAAAAACCAATAATACTTTCTTAAACAGACATTTATTTGGTCAAATTATTGAACATACCTTTGAAAATGCAGGTTTTCTGTACTTTTGTACTCGTTGTTTAGATATTCTATGACTCAATAAACTCAATAATTTCTATTTATGTCTCAATTCATCTACCAATTCCTCATACCAAATGTTGACACAAAATCTTTGATATTTTATAAAGACATCCATCTTAGTCGTATGAGCTCTAACTATCTCCATTTGCCTTTGAAACAATTTGTATTTGATCTTGACCTTCAACTGTATTGTTTCAACAGAGATATGACATTATCTTGATATATTTTACTCAACTCTCCAAATTATTTGAGTGCATCAAAATAAATATGTTTTTATACTGTTGAAATATAATTTAATTTATTGAGAATTATTTTTTTTCCAGTGTTTGGCATGGTTATCACCGTTGGTCAAGCCATTGTATATGTAATGACTGGTATGTACGGAGACCCAGCCGAAATTGGAGCTGGAGTGTGTCTGCTTATCATTATTCAACTTTTTGTTGCTGGTCTAATTGTGTTACTTCTCGATGAACTTCTCCAAAAGGGATATGGTCTAGGTTCTGGTATCTCCCTCTTCATTGCCACCAACATTTGTGAAACAATCATCTGGAAAGCTTTCTCCCCAGCTACTGTTAATACAGGAAGAGGAACCGAATTTGAAGGAGCTGTGATTGCTCTATTCCATTTGTTGACTACCAGACAAGATAAGATTAGAGGTTTACGTGAAGCTTTCTACCGTCAAAACCTTCCCAATTTGATGAACCTCTTGGCTACTGTCCTCGTTTTTGCTATTGTAATATATTTCCAAGGATTCAGAGTCGATTTACCAATCAAGAGCGCCAGATACCGTGGACAGTATTCCAGCTACCCAATAAAACTTTTCTACACTTCAAACATTCCTATTATATTACAATCTGCTCTAGTATCTAATTTGTATGTAATTTCTCAAATGTTGGCTGTTAAATTTCAAGGAAACTTTTTGATTAATTTATTGGGTGTTTGGGCTGATGTAGGAGGCGGCGGTCCGGCAAGATCTTACCCCATCGGTGGATTATGTTATTATTTATCGCCACCAGAAAGCGTTAGTCATATTCTCGAAGATCCCATACACGCAATGCTGTATATTGTCTTCATGTTGGGATCCTGTGCCTTCTTCTCTAAAACGTGGATCGAAGTATCTGGAAGTTCCGCCAAAGATGTAGCTAAACAATTGAAAGACCAACAAATGGTTATGAGAGGACACAGAGACAATTCGATGATACACGAACTAAACAGATATATACCGACAGCTGCCGCATTTGGAGGACTTTGCATAGGAGCTTTATCCGTATTAGCGGATTTCATGGGAGCGATTGGTTCAGGAACGGGTATACTTCTCGCCGTTACTATTATTTATCAATATTTCGAAATATTTGTTAAAGAACAAAGTGAAATGGGCGGAATGGGAGCATTACTCTTTTAGAATAAATGTTGTATATACATATTATATAATCTTGATATCATTAAGCCGTAAGCTTGACTGATATTGTGATTTTTTTCTTTTTGTTTAGTAAATAGTAACTATTGTGATGTTTATTATTTGTTTATTTCGAAAATGTTCACTATAGTTATTATTTATTTGTAACAATGTTTCATGTCATTTTTCACTTTGTGTGTGAAAGATTTTTTGTACTAAAATTGAAATTGATACAAATTATATCCAATTATATCCGTATATATTTTTCATTGTACATTATTACATAATTTTTATTATGTTTATCATTTGAAAATGAGAAAATATAAAAATATAATTTCCACATATCGTGTGGATGTGTTCCATACTATAATTTAAATTTATTTTTACGTTTCATCATCTCATGCAGTATGATTGTGTGTGTATCGGTCATTTATTATAATATTCGTTGTTAGACATAATTTATTTTAAATACAGAAATTTCTCAAAAACTGTCTTTTGATTGAATGCGAAGAAAATAATTGACACATACTCAATTATAACACAACTAAGTTTGAACTGCCGCTAGATCAGAAACCGAACGTGATTTGTAAAACTGTTTAATCTTCACTTGTAAAATTGGGCCTAATGGTATAGATTGTTGGTCACTTTAAATATTATGTATTTCATTGATTCTTTACTACTAGATTTCTTGATATAAATTTTTTGCAATATATTGTTTCACTTTGTTTAGTGGCCATCTGCCGACTCGATGAGCCATTCCATTGTATTTCAAGCGCAGCCGCTAAATGAAAATAACGGTAGATCAAAAGATTTGTACTTGTTGATGGAATAAAAGCTTCTTCTTCTTAATGTACCGTTTCGGAAGTTGGCTGAGGCTCAGATGACGTGACCTTATCTTAAGATATTCTTCTTCCAATAGATCTTTTCCCATAATTCAGTATTATGAGCCGCAGGATCTCATGTTGTGGCAAGTTTTTTTCTTTTCTCTTGATGGTGCTGAAGTTACTCGTCCACAATTATACAGTTGAAAAAATTGGAAAGTTGATGATTAGCGTTCCCAAAAAGAAAGCCGATAATCGTATTTGGCGGCCTTTAAACATATCAATAGTCTATAATGTAATTGTTGTGAATAAATTATAATGATTACACAAGATAAATGATTACAATTAAAGTAATAGTATGTTGAAACGTCCACCTTAAATTTACGATTTCGATTAAAAAAAAATATGAACTAATCATATCTTACTCGATATCATTTATTGTACACAATACGTGACCTCTACCCTTAACTATTGACTTATAATTAAATACGACTTTTACGATTTAGATTTATTTCGTTATTAGCCACAAAATGTACAAGATAGTTACTCGCCATAGTGTTTTTCTAAAATGGAGTTTGTTGAAAAATTTGAGGTACGCGAGTGCGGGACCACCGCGTCCCAATGGACCCTTGTTTCCTAGAAATGACGATTTTCCTGCCAGACACATAGGACCTCGAGAAAGCGATGTCAGTACTATGTTGGATACGCTGGGATTTAAGGTACACATTTTTTTTTCTTACAAAAATAGTTATTAAAATGAGATATCCAAATTTATAAGAAAAACTACTTTAATTTCCATACTATTCATCGTTATCTATAATCAAATATTTGTTATCCGCTTTAAATTCGGACATTATTTAAACTTCTATTTGGTATTGAAAATAAATAAAAATACAATGAGACGCAAAATACTCAGATATCAAGAACCACCTAAATAAAATTAAAAAAAGAATAAATTTTGTATGCTACATGCGAAATAACTTCAGTACAAGAAATTGATAAAAAAGATGGCAGTAACAAAATATATAAAAAGCTCGTGAATCATTTTTATTAGAATCAGCCAGGGCCGGATTAAGATTTATAAGGCCCGGGGCTAAAATAATGACGGAGCTCTCGTAAGGAATTCGGAAACCCGGAAAAATTCACAAAATAATATCAATACGTTAGATTTGTGGTGTCAACACATCAAAAAATACAAAATGATTTCCAAACGATGGGGCCCGGGGCTATAGCCCCGCCCTCCCCCCCCGCCAAGCCTCTAGCTTAATCCGGCCCTGGAACGTTAATCTCATCGGTTTCAGAATTTTTTTATGTTTATTTGATTTGGATTTGGATTTAAAATTGTTCAAAAATTTCTTTTAAAGCCAAACATTTTGACTATTCAAGCGTGAGACAAAGAATAGTTAAACAAAAGATTCATTATTGACAAAATATAAATTTTTCTACAGAGTCTGGATGAATTGACAGAAAAAGCCGTTCCAGAAAGAATTAGGTTAGAAGGAAAATTAAATATCGATGATCCTATAAGTAAGCATGAAATTTTTTCAAACTAAGTATCTTATTGTCGAAGTCTAGAAGTTTATCCATTTCATTATGATCTGTTACAATTAATATTTCCATAATAAGATCATTTGGAAAGTCTACAAATGTCAGGTTACTGTACTTAGGGTTATATCTAGATAAAAAACTTACGTCGAAGTTACATCTCAAAAACAAGGTCGTATGAAATAGAACTATGGAGCTGCGAATACGAATCTACTCAACATTTAAATCCAAAACACCCATTATTTTAAGTAAAGCCCCTTGGCACCCTTTTGGAACCAAACAAGCAGAGAAAA
This sequence comes from Diorhabda sublineata, assembly GCF_026230105.1. Lineage (NCBI taxonomy): Eukaryota > Metazoa > Arthropoda > Insecta > Coleoptera > Chrysomelidae > Diorhabda > Diorhabda sublineata. Next base: position 703,992 of record NC_079478.1, read on the forward strand.
AAGTGAAGAGACTAAGGCACACAATAAATTCTCTAAAATTACCGTTAGAGAATGGTTTCTGAGTCACGTTAATGACTAATTAACCATTTTCTTACCACTATGTTATGAAGTGGATCGTAAAATTGCAGTGTATCAATAAAAAAAAGCCGCGAGCAGCAGAGCTCCATCACGAAAGTCGAATTTAACTAATACGCAAACAAATCTTTCCATAAAATGAATTTCTTGGAAATGATATCAATTCTCTTCAATCTTATTTCTTTATATGGAAAATTTGCTATTCCCCAATAACTTTTCGTGTCACAAGTTAACTCTCTTTCGAATGAAAATTTATAATTTCAATAGTAAAAGTAAAAAAAATCACCCTAGCAACGATCACACTCGTTTTATTCATTAAATAGGAGGCGGTCCAGTTCAACAATTACAACGATCAAAATGATTTCGGGCGTTTTGTGCTACATCACCTCTACTTGCATGCGAAGTTCGAACCCTCTAGTTAAACTTTTTCTGGCCAAAAAATAAGAAAATATAACAAAAACGCCCATAAAATGGAGAGGGGTGGAGATGGAAAGTTTCGACCTTAGACGGGAAATCATCTCGCAACTAATTGAACCTACATGTGAAATTTCATTTTTCAGTCGCTTTTCGTTTGACCTGCAGAGGTGAGCAAAGGTCAAAAACCACTTTTTTTGCACTGCGATCCCTCGAAATATTCATTTGTTTTCAACCAAACTCTAATAACATCAATCCGCCGCCAAAAAAGCCATGTATGCTAATTTTGAGCCAAATCGGACCCATAGACATTCGAAAAACCATCATAATCCTGTTCAGGAGGTCTCAAAACATGGGAAAAATGATGTGCCCCCCATTTTTCTTCTAGTCATGCCTACCGTAATAGTCTAAAATAAAATAACTTTTAATTATATATGTGGCGTAATCAAAGTACGTTTTAGTGTATGGAAAATATCCCTTTTTGTTTTTTTAAAATTCATTTATTTGTTTTATCATACTATATAGCAACTGATTTATTTCAGTCTAACGCGTACGATTTTGTTTTCGCTCGATCAACAAGAACACAAGATAACATTTATCGGATTTGTCCATAGGGGGTCTAGAAACATGTTATTTGTCAAAACATATTTTTGTTTTTGATAACAGATTATTCAAATTTCGAAAATTATAGAATGACGTTAATTATTTTATTCATGACCTTGTAATTTTATACATTACGATGTTTATTACAATCAAACTCAAGAAGCTATACCGACGAGGGAAATTTTCAGAATATCTAATCGTTTAAATACTACGATGAAAAAATTGTTGCTATTGAAAACCAAAATGATATCATAGAAGAGAATAATTTAATTTAGCCACCACGTGCTTTTATGATCAAATTTTTCTAAACAAAAATCACCAGTTTCGTAATAAATAATAATATATTGTGTAAGTGAAATTCGCTCTCGTTTATTTACTAAAAATAGTGAAGTATTAGTGTTTTCATTTTGTTTCCTTTAGGCGAATACAACCTCATCAAAAGAATATCTAGTATAGCAGAAAAAAATCAAATATGGAGATCGTACATCGGTATGGGTTATCATAATTGTTGCGTGCCGCATACTATAATGAGAAATATTTTTGAGAATCCTGGTTGGACTACTCAATACACTCCGTATCAACCAGAGGTAGATAGGATGATAGAGAACTTATAACTGGAATTGTTCCTATGTAAACCGAATTTTTTAGGTGGCCCAAGGTCGATTAGAAGGTCTATTGAATTATCAGACGATGGTAAGCGAGCTTACTGGTCTGGAAGTCGCAAATGCTTCATTATTAGATGAAGGAACAGCTGCAGCGGAAGCTCTCTCTTTATGTTACAGGCAAAATAAGAGGAAGAAGTTGTTGATATCCAATTTACTTCATCCTCAAACAATTTCCGTTATTCAAACAAGATGTCAGTCTTTAGGATTGACCGTACAAGTTGTCGATGTATTCGAAGCCGATTTTTCGGGAAGAGATATCGCGGGGGTGCTGTTCCAATATCCTGATACCGAAGGAAATATATTAGATTTTGATTCGGTAGCTGAGGCAGCACACGCGAATGGTGAGTTTGGATAAATCGAATATAAAGAAATTGAAATACGAATTTTATTGTAGGTACTCTGGTTTGCTGTGCAACAGATCTATTGAGCCTTACCTTACTGCGACCTCCTAGTGAAATTGGGGTTGATATCGCAATTGGTACTTCTCAAAGATTGGGGGTTCCTTTAGGATATGGTGGTCCGCATGCAGGATTTTTCGCTTGCAATCAATCATTGGTGAGCTCGATTATAATTTTTATTTTTCAAAAAAAGAAAAAATTGTTTTTTTTTTTAGGTACGTTTGATGCCAGGTAGGATGATTGGGGTAACAAGAGATGCGGCTGGAAGGGACGGTTATCGTCTCGCTTTGCAAACAAGAGAACAGCACATCAGAAGAGATAAAGCTACTAGTAATATTTGTACAGCGCAAGCTTTGCTGGCTAATATATCTGCGATGTTTGCAGTTTATCACGGACCTCAAGGGCTCAAAGATATTGCGACTAAAATACACAATATGACATTGGTACGGAAAATGAAATAATACGCCGGTTTTTCAAATTATTGTGAGTTTATTTTCAGGTATTGCATCATGGCCTACAACAAGATGGAAACGCAATGTGTAACAAGCTATTTTTTGACACGTTGAAAGTTTATCCAAAATTACCAATCGAAGAAATTAAAAGTAGAGCAGCCGTTAAACGAATTAACTACAGATATTACGAGGATAACGGCGTCGGTATAGCTCTAGATGAAACCGTTTCATTACAGGACGTAGACGACATATTTTATTCCTTCGGGTGTACACAAAATGTAGAAAATATCATACACAGCCCAATGGTTAGAGAAAATGCAATTTATAAAAGTCCTTACAAAAGAACCTCTCCGTTTTTGACTCATCCGGTATTCAATTCTCATCATTCGGAAACAAGAATAGTTAGATACATGAAAGTATTGGAAAATAAAGATGTATCTTTGGTCCATAGCATGATTCCATTGGGTTCTTGTACTATGAAATTAAACTCCACCACAGAAATGATGCCGTGCTCGTTTAAACATTTTACAGATATTCATCCGTTCGCTCCGTCCGAGCAGTGCCAAGGCTACCATCAATTATTCGAAGAACTAGAGAAGGATCTGTGCGCAATAACCGGTTACGATAGAATCAGTTTTCAACCGAACAGTGGAGCTCAAGGCGAATATGCTGGTCTAAGAGCTATACAATGTTATCACGAAGCTAGAGGAGAAGTTCATCGAGACGTATGTTTGATTCCCATAAGTGCCCACGGTACTAATCCGGCCAGTGCGCAAATGGCTGGAATGAAAGTAGAACCGATAAAAGTTCGTGTCGATGGAACAATTGACGTAAATGATCTTAAAAGAAAAGCCGAGAAATTCCGAAATAATTTATCTTGTCTAATGATAACTTATCCTTCGACTAACGGGGTGTTTGAAGAAACGGTGGCGGATATTTGTGAGATAATACACGATAATGGCGGACAAGTTTATTTGGACGGTGCCAATATGAATGCTCAAGTAGGACTATGCAGACCAGGTGATTACGGTAGTGACGTTTCGCATTTGAATCTTCACAAAACATTTTGTATTCCTCACGGAGGGGGCGGTCCGGGTATGGGTCCTATCGGGGTTAAATCTCACTTAGCTCCTTTCCTTCCCGGCCATCCAGTGATTATACCTCAAGGACACAACGGTAGCTCTGGTGGTGCCGTAAGCGCAGCGCCTTACGGCTCTAGTGCAATATTACCTATATCATGGGCGTATATAAAAATGATGGGACCGAAAGGTTTAAAGAAAGCTACCCAAATCGCTATTTTAAACGCTAATTATATGTCTAAAAAATTAGAATCGCACTACACGACGTTGTTTAAAAGTTCCGCATCGGGATTAGTAGCCCACGAATTTATTATAGATACTAGAGAATTTAAAAAAACCGCTAAAATAGAAGTGGCCGACATCGCTAAGAGATTAATGGATTACGGTTTTCATGCTCCGACGATGAGTTGGCCTGTTGCTGGTACCCTTATGATCGAACCCACCGAATCCGAAGATAAACAGGAACTCGACAGATTTTGCGACTCGTTAATATCTATAAGGGAAGAGATTAGAGATATCGAAGAGGGAAGATCCGACGTTAGAATTAATCCTCTGAAAATGGCGCCTCATACCCAAGGGCAAGTTATTAGTAGTTCTTGGGAAAGGCCGTACAGTAGAGAGCAGGCGGCTTTCCCCGCACCTTTCGTTAAACCCGAAACGAAAATATGGCCGACTGTGGCAAGAATTGATGATATATACGGCGATAAACATTTGGTTTGTACTTGTCCACCAATATTGGACGAATATAATTATTAATGAATTATTTACAAACGTTGTACGAAGGTTGCTGCTCAAGTTTTCAAATAGACATTAACGTTTTTCACTACAGTGAAATTAATGCGTTCGAACCAATTGTCGAAGCATTTCGATTGAAGTACATCCAAAAAAATGTAAAAAAAACGTCCACCTCGTAATTTATTTTTGATTCTTCGGTGCCAAACAAGAACGGTACGACGGATCACGACCCATCAATTCGACGTTTTGACTATTCAAAAAATGATTCATGTTCAGCGATTAGTTTCCTCGATTTTCCTGGCAAACAAATGCTGGCATACCATTCAGAATTGATCTTTTTAGGTTGCTCAAATTGAACGGTAGAGACATGCCTAATTATTCGCTTCGAAATGCTTCGTGCGCGAACAACTTTTGTTGGATTCGGCTCGTTTTGAATGGTCTTGTTTTTTAGTTTCGGGTTTATATGCATAGATCGATGATTCGTCACCTGTCACGATAGCGTCGCGATTAAATATTTCTTTGCACCAATCGAAACGCGAACAAATTTTTTTGACAGCAGAATGTCGATCAATATTGAATGTATGCTATTGCAACTGATGTCCAAGGACGTACAGCATCTGGCACAACAGTCTATTTTGGACGACCTTCATTTTAGCGAAATGAAACTACGATTAAATTCAGAAAACCAGCGAAACACGATGGCTCAAGATGGTGCTTCATCACCATAAGTCGAAGCGAGTTGATCGACACACTGCTGTTGGTTTATTAATCCACGTTGAAAGTCATAGAAAATGTCAATGTCAGATTTGACATATTCACGTCAGTGTTGCCGTATCTCAAAACTCGAGTAGCAACCCTCGTATTACCCAGTATTACCTCTCTTTGAAAGGAAAGTTCTATTATATATAATAATACTATTTGTCTAAGTTAATTAACGTTTATTTTTGCATAACAACTTTTTGGAAATATATATTATTTGCTACAAAATATTTTTAGAACGAACGGACCTGGCACAGCACAAATAGTCTCAACAAGGATATATTCACTTACATATCTATTATATGATTATTTAACATACTGCAGTTCGTGCTAATATTATTAATTTTTTATTTATTTATTTCCCTTTTCTTCTATTCACTTTTCGTTTAAAACAAAAATTATAATAAAACTAATCAAAATATTAATTCAGAAATTACGAATGGGATTTAAAAATTTTAGTAAAAACTGTAGCAAATGCTTTGGGTAAATGGCACATTATATTGATACTAATATTCGATTTCTAGCAAGTCAATTATTTATTAAACAGACTGTTTATTGCGACCGCTACACCAACACTCATAATTATACTGTTTGACGCGCGTTTCGATAACCAAGTTAACGTCTTCAGAGACAGAAGACGAAACGTGGATCAGACAGTGCAATTATGGATGTTGTTGTAGTGGTACCAATAGACAATATAAATATCACTAAAGTTCAAAAAATTCCAACTTCGTAACGACTTCTTACAATCATAAAATTGTAGAAAAAAGGGTGTATAAACAATGCTAGCACTAACCGAACAAAAATATGAACTGTTTCCAAATGGATTTTAGTACGTACATGAAAATTATATTGCAACGACATCGGTTGCAACAGTTGATGCTTCTATGAACCGTTTTAAAAAATATTACCAATTATAATATCTTAATTAACCTAACCTGTATAGATAATAAATTATTTGTAGTTTACGGTTTTACAATTTAGATCTATACAATAAAGTGTTAAAGGTCATAACAAGAAGTTTTATTTCCATCCTTGGTAACCGAATCTATTTAGTTTATTGTTTCAAACTTATGCAATTAAAAATAACATTAAATTACGTATCGTTAGATGAAACAAATTAGATCCCAAATTATCAAGCAAATGTGAATTATTATTTTTTTCTACGCCCATGTCTGTAAACGTCAAAAATCGTTCTGTCAACATTTCTTGTAAATGACATTTGACATTAACATGCACGTAATGAGATCTCATAACATACACGTGCGTTTTGAGAAGAAAACTTAAACTTCCTGGTTTAATTAAATTGCAATAAAATTTTGGTCTATTTACACAAATTTAGTCAATTAAAAAGCATAAAAACTTAGCATTAGCGAGATATATTTAGAATTGAAAAAGGGATGCCCCTAAATGTAGGCAGCACATTATGCAATTTCTTTAAAAATAGGATACGTTTTCTTAAGTAGCGTGCTATAAAAATGTCATTTATATTGTCAATTTCTTGAACAAAATATGATTGTATCCGAACATTTTCTCAATTTTATCTACACATATGTCTGATAGTAATAAATAATAAGGCACAATCGAACTATTATAATAAAATTTAAATAATTGCGATGTTTTTATTTAATGGAAAAAAATGAATGGGCGTAGAAAAAGTATAGTACGTTACACGATTTGTAAGCCCATTACGTACTCATGAAATTTGTTTTGTAGACGACGTCATCTGAAAGTTGCTCGTTTTGTATTCATTCATTCACCGAAAGCTGCGTTTTGAGTGTTCCATGTAGTGAAAGTGACAGTTCGGGACGCTATGGAGTAGACAACTTTGTGACTCTAGCCACTTCAGTGTTGACAGTTGACAGTTTCACTTCGACGATAAGTTAATAAATATATTAAGGGGAAAAAGAAGTTGATAGTTCCGATGTAAGAATAATCGAAAAATTATATTGACGCCAAAGAGCGGAACGGAAAATCGAGAGAAGAATGCAAAATCTTCAGAGAAGTTAAACCACTGTTTAATTTGAGTAAAAATTAACTTAAAAATACAATCAGACACGCAGAAGATACAGTTGTACTTTGTGACGAATTGAATGGACTGCAATGCCTGGGTCGAAGCATTAACTGTTCTAAAACAAAATATATCGTACTTAGTCCCTTGCTGTACCATGACACACGGCTACAGGTAAACGGACAAGCGATCCAAAGAGTGTCTTGGTTCCTACATTACTGAACAACTGGATCCCGATAAGGAAATAAAATGTAGAGTTGAGGTAGCTTATGGTAATAATTTCAACTCTGGAAACGGATGATCAAATGTTACATATGGTCAGTTCTCTTATATATCGAAGCATGGACTTTTATCTATCTATCTACCATTAATCGATTAGAGGCTTTTGAAATGTGGTTAAATAGACTTATTTGGGACAGATAATGCTTGGTAGCCGATTTAATATCTTCCGGTTGATTATGATGGGTAAAGTTGAAGGTCGTAGAGGAATTGGAAGGAAACAAGCTTCTTGGTTGAAGAATATTAGTTAATGGACTGGGATAAGAGAAGTAAAACAGTTTAGACTAGCTCAAGATAGAGAGAGTTGAAATGATAACAACAAAAACTCCATTTTTCCAATTACGAAAAGTTCCCTCAAGAATTTGTTATTTTTAATGAAATTAATTGTTATGAAAACAAGTCAAATATCAAAACCACATTTTTACACTTTTTAATTCGCTACGACGTATTTTTTTTTCTTCTTAAAAACTAGATTTTTTTGAAAATACAACCAATATTATCCAATCAGTATGTCTTTAATATCAAATTTTAATGATATAGTTTGTAATCTAACTTATCTTTTTCTGTTTGTCACTTTCATAACAAATTAAACTTTTATTTTGTTAGATTAGAAGCAAAATTGCTACTTTTTGTACAAGCCGAGTTTCAAAGGGACTTCTTTACTTTGTCTGGAACAAAGCGGTACAGGAAAAGGATTGAAGTTTTGATTTGGAGATCTAAACGGCGATTTTGAAGGAGATAGGGGAGTTTTCGAAGGTGATTTTGGATTTGAGCTAGTACATGGTAGTACGTCTAAGTGAAAGGGTTTTGTAATTGGATTAATATCACATTTTTCTTTGAACTTGTCTATCGATGATATTCCTTCTTCATCAGCGGTGAGATAACTATAACAAGTGGTCGAAGGAGTCCATCGCAAAGGACTATTTACAATGTTGACATCGGTACTTACATCGTAATTTTTTAATTCTTCTAATAAAATGTCGTCGTGTATTTCCGTGGCAAAAATTGAATCCTCAGTAGTAGAAACGTCATCTGAGCATTGATTTGTTGATAATACGTTTGAGGTGACTTCACAATTATTCAGATGTGAATCCGTAGGATCGAATATTGTCGATTTGCATTCTTTCTTGGGCGACGCTGAATCGATTTCGATTGGGAATTGTCCGGATATGTACGGACGATCGAAAGTGAATATCGTTTCTGGTTTAGTGGAGTCAAATTTAATATTATTCGGACTTAAATTGGATTTATTATAGATAGTTTTGATATCTTCCTCGTTCAATTGCACATTGTTAATGTCGCCTGAGTTTTCTTCATTAATTGTAGTAAATAGCTTCGGTTCGATTATCATTTCCTTTCTGAAATCATTGTTTATAGCGCTCAATCCTTCAAACGTTTTAGATGTAGGTTTATTTAATATCAGTTCGTTATATTTTTCATCTAAACTTTTGCTTTTTTCAAGTATACTGGTATATTTTGATCCGTATTCTGGAGATTTAACATCCTCCGTCTTACCCATATCGATTTGATTTTGTGTCGCGTATTTATTACTATAATAATTATCTACTTCGGAATAATTTCCGCCGAATGAGTTGTCTAATGGACTTTTAACTGGTTCTATCGTCAATGGAGGCGAAGGAGATAATCGAGGTTGACATTGCAAAATTCGGTGGAGTATTAAAGAATTTTCTTGAATAATCTTCAATGCTCTTTCGCTATTTCTTCTAGAGTAATCATGTTGTTCCTCAACTAAATCGTCGACTTTTAATCGATCCGATAAAAACTGTTCAAAATCAAAATTCTCATCATCAGATTCAGTTTTAAATACTATTAAATTATCGTCACTTTCAACATTGTCAGTCGTCAGTAGTGTTTCATTTTTGGAAGGTGAACTATTTGTTTCTATTTCTACAGTGGCACTTGTATTGTCGATTTTCATAAGATCCTTATCATTATCGAGGGGTAGGTGGTCTAATTGACATAGTTCTTCTTCATCGGAAGAACCATTTTCTTCATCACAAAGTTCCGTATCGCTGGAACTGGAGCTCGAAGTTTGCTTTGGGGCATCTTTCCAATGTAGTGTACTGGAAGATATTTGCCTAGCGGGAGGTATAGCACCTTTTGGAGGTCCTAATCTTTTAGCGGGTATTAGAGCGCTTTTACCCAATAATAGGTGGTTCATAGTAACCGGAGGAGCTGGTGGAGACTGTCTAGAAATAGCTGCGCTTATAATTATATGTGCCTGCCTTTGCCTCTGTTTTAGTTTAGCGTATTGTTTTTTTAGTCCACTGATATCTAGCGCGATACTTTGTTTTGGGTACAATTTCAATTGTTTGTCAACTGTTTGCGGCAAAGTAGCGCCCCACGGATTTATATTATATAAATAGTGTTCCCTAAGTGTGTTCAGTTCCGTTAAAGGTCCGATATCTACGACCGCTTTGATTAGAGTATTACCGTCTACTAACTCAAATTCTAGAAGTTCCCTGGTCAAAACACCCATCATACAATAAAATTCATCGGCACTTCTTACTGTAAGGATTTTATCAGCTAACACTTGCCATATGGCCAACGCCGTACGTAGAAGAACTTCGTTTCCTTCAAGAAGAATCAAATCCCAGACGCGAAGAACCGTTGGATGAGGCAAACAGTTGCAAAAAAGTGTAAGGAACCTGCAAACAAATCGAAAATAATTATATAAGAAAGACAACATAGTACAATACTAAATTAGTGAACACCTGTGTAGGTAATCGGTATTAACTAACACACTACAAACAGATGTTGTATGTTGGATGGTCTCTGATGTTTGTTGGCACTTTCTGCTTTGTCATATTGAGTATTCGGATCTTTAATAATATTTTTCTTGTAGTTATTCGTGTTAATAACTTGATCCTGGATAGCTATCATGAAGCCTTCGGTCTCTGCAGAGCATCTGTTTGAAGCTTCTTTGTCAACAAGCGGTTGGTTGAGGTCGTGATGATGTCTACCAACACATTATTTAAGTCAGATTCTGTCGATGCGAGATTGAGGGGTGAATAATCCTTTGGATATAATCCGGTGTAGAGTTGATATTTCCGATTTAGTACGAAAGAATTCACGTAGTTTCTTTACCTGTCGAAAGTGCGGGTTAATAAAGTCAATCAAGCCTCTCCCACCCTCTTTTATTTGTTGTTCTTCGTCATCTTTGTTCGTGTCAACTTCTGAATAACCTCTAGCTTTGTTTTCGTCCACTTCAGGATTCCAAAAGGGTATGATGAAACAGGCGTGGCATAGTTGATGATTGCTTGGACTAAATTGCCTGCATTTAATTCGGATTTCATAAGTGATTTAACCCTTTCGGTGTATTGATCCTGGATTCTAGCTTTAGTTTTCCATCGCCAAAGAAATACATAAAAAAACATTAGGAAAGTATTGAGCTTATTCCAGTATAAAAGCGACCGAAATATCTAGACATATTATCTCTATATTCGCACATCTAGTTAATTAAATTGAATTATACTTTATGTTTCGAATCTTCCCACAATGCTTTCAATACCTTTACCATTGTATATTCTTCATACAATGCCTTTACCGTCTCCACATTTCATTCTACATAGAGTATTTCATTGTATTATCGAATGAATACATTTTACGTTTATTTCATTGAACGCCGAACCTTTTATCTATATAATTTCGAGTATTAAAATACCAATTTCTAAATAGAATTATTATCCGACTCCATTTCGTCGAATGGCACGTTTCCACAGTTCTGGAAACTAGTTTTTGGACCATATTGGAACTAAAGTTACTAAAGGTGATATAAGACGGTTCACTTTTCGGTTCTCTCACAAAATGGCAAAACAATGAACGTTATTCGTTAATTTTTCGTTCATCGGAGTGCGATTTATCACTTTTGATTCATTTAATGCCTAGACGTTTCATTCTTAATGAAAGATGCTGAATGAAAGACAGAAATGGATAAAAAGTGAACGCCTGATATCACCTTAAGGGATTGTACGAAAGCTGGAAAATCTTTACCGACTTGTTGGTTAATTAATTATTGCTGTAGTTTCGATAAATGTTTTGGCGAAGTTTTAATATAACTGGATCACGCAATCTGTTCTATACTTCAAGATTCTGTATTCTGTAGTGATCATCATCATCATCAAAATCAAAGAAAACTATGAAAATATACGTAAAATAACGCACGTCGTTTACCAACGACGCCGACGTTTCGACGTGAAGATATAGAGGTAGATTCGATACTTTCGAGACAAACCTCGTATATTTTCTCGTTTGAACAGGAATAATTAATAAACGTTATGAAATTATCAAAGGTACAAAAAGGCTTGGTTAAATAGGGGAGCTAAAATAAAAGGATTATGTCAATTATGACACTCCATACCATCAAATTGCATCTGTTCGACCGACAGATAATTACGGGTGGCATATTAATAATAAATTACGATGTATATATACCAATACACTCTGTATAATAAAGGTTGATGGGGAAATTGCAACAACGACAGCTGATTTATTGAATTATTAAAAGAAAAGAAGGAATATATTTAGATATTTTTTCAATTATCAATAATTTATTGACTGTTGATAGTCAATCACAACGTTCTCTACGTATTACTATGAAAAAAATATATGTGAAATAGAAATTTTAGACACTTATCTCGTGGTTTTTTTGAGATTTTTTAAAATCTACTGGTCCGCATCAGTTCAAATTGCACTTAAAATCAAGTTTTTTCAAGCCTTTTCGAATGGTTCCAACCGCGATGGAATCGATCGAGCCATTCAAAAGTTATAAGAGATCTGATGGAAACTCGATTTTCGAAAAACGGGGTAAAACCAATAACTTCCATATTTTTGGAAATTTTCAATTATCAAAAACTTCATTTTCGGTTTTTGTTTCTCTAACGATAACTCACAAACAAATCAATTAATTTCGACGAGACTGGAGGCGATCGACGTGGTTTTTTGAGGTTAAAAGCTGATAAATTTTTGGAATCGATCAGTTTCAAATTATTTCAAAAGGCCCACAATTAAAAATCGATTTTGTTGCTTATTGTTTTAATAATATAAATATAAATCAATATTCAACTCAATATAAAAAAGTGTATAAAGTATATATAAAAGTGGTAACTTACCATTGCATTGTGAACACATTAGTGAGAGGTGGTTCGTAACTTCTACTCCCATCCTTAGCTGCATTCTGAAGATTGTCTAAATGTTTAGAAAGTCGGGGGAATCTGGTACGCAACAGCTCCCTAAATACCGCCATATCGACCGATAGTCCTCGCAAGCTGTCTGCGAAATAAGAATCCGGAAGGACTCCTTCTATGAGATATATCATTAATTTCAAAGCGTCACTTTCGCATTTTTCAGTTACTTGAAGAATTAAAGCTGCCAACATGTTGAATCCCTGACAATAACCTATGAATTTATTGAGAAATTTCATAAAAAATGTTAATACAGAATTCACAAATTGGATTTTTAAATATTAGTCGGTCAAAAAGGATTGTGTTTTTATAAACGATCATCTAATTTTTTTCCATTTACTTGTAACAGATTTAAAAGTAGTATTTTTTATAAAAAACGAAATTACAAAGCTTTCAATTTACTTTACAAAAACAAAACATCGCAGCAAAATAATAATGCCTACAAGGTACGTACGAATATTTTTTATAAAAGGAAAACAATTTGCTTTGCTGTATGAAACGCGAGTTTTTCACAAATCCATATTTAATTTCAATTAGTCAAAATATCAGTCCATTTAACTTGATGAAATCAGTATTTATATCAACTGTATTTTTTTTTTTTTTGAATTGACTGTGTAGATATCCATATCATCTAGTTATAATTTAATGATTAGTCTTTTAGCTAATGTGTTAATAAAACTTTAGTATGTTGTAAAAGTCATGAAACACATAAAATCTAGTCGCGGGAGTAGTAAAACTAACACCAAGGCTACCAAGAAATTAATTGAAAACTAGGGATGAATTTCAACAACTACGAGGAAAACATTCAAAATTGTTTGCTTTTTAGATACATTGAGATAATTTATGTAAGCCCAACCAAATGTTTCCTGATTCGTATTTTAAAATAATTTTACGTTTTTCTTTTTATTATTAATTTATTTATATGTATTATAAACTTACCCACAACTTTGTTCCACCTTGCGTACGCCAAAAGAACCCTTTTAAGAAGTACCTGGTTTTCCTGTCCGTCCTCTCCGCAAAATAAACTACAACCAGTCCTGTGTAAATCTTTAACTATTTGAACGCCAAGTTCTGCATCTGCAGGATGAGACCATTCGCTGAAACAGGTTCTTTCTACTTTAGGCCAATCGACTCCTGTAAAAAATAACGCTTTCAACAAATTATCTTCATATCAATTACGAAAGTTACCTTTTCCTAACAAATGTTTATCTGCTAATGTTAACCAGAGTCGTCTTCTGAACTCTGGTGGTATCCCACCAGGCAATTGAGCTACCATTTTCATGGCGTTTGCCCATTGTGAAAACCCAGTATCACCTGGTAAAGGGTGGATACTGAAGCGCCTATCTTCGGAAGAATCGCCTTCAGGCACACCTACAACGATAATAATAAAAACATTTTGTTGAACGTCAAAAAATTAACCGTTAGATTTTCGATGTACTACAATTTTTGACGCTTATATTTTTTTTTATTGGCTACTTTTTTTATATACCCAACTTTTAATGTTTTTTCGCACTTTTATTTTTAATTTTCGGACATTGAATTGAATTCGCGTATTAAACATGGAGATTGTAGGATCTCAATTTAATTCTAAATCCGCGTACGAGATGGATTTGGGATTTGTGAAGGATTTTCGAATAACAAATTACTCTATATATATATACAGAGGTTTTCATTTATAATTGGAAAATTGAAAATAAATCTACATATTGTACGTAATTTAGAATTCCAAATTGGAATTGTGGATATGATTTCAATATTTTAACAAATCTTATCGACAAGGTAATAATCGGAATTCATCATAGTTTTTTGACAAATAATTTCTGTAACAGATTTTCAGGATTAATCTCGATTTTATGAATATTTTGAGATAGGTTTTAAAATTTAACAGTCGAGGTTTTACTTGTCAATAGAATGAAGCTTTTCGGACATGTTTATAACAATTTTTTTTAAATTTGTGATGTTTTTCAATTAACAGTTGTTTTTTTTTTCATTAAAATTGTAAAACACAAAGCTAAATTATAATTTTTATTATGAATTGTAACATCGAATTTTGTTTTGTTATATAACTTTAAACACAAATAATAAGTTCGTACCAGGAATATATAGAATAAAAGTTTTTGCAAATTTATCAAGAAAATTACGTAAAGAGGTCATTGTACCTTTCGATTTATCAAAACAACTGAAGATAACCTATATGTTTATAACGAAAACAAAAATTATAACGGTGTTAATAAATATTAAAATAATTCTGCATTATCCACATTAAAACTGTCCATATTTCTAAGATAAAAACACGCAATATGCTTGTAATATATCAATAAGAAAAAACTACCGAGCTTAAATAATTATATAAAATGAGTTTATTATTGATAAAAATATATAAACTTACTGGAACAACCCGAACCATCAGTACTCGAGGTAGTAGCTTTACGTATTGAATTTAAAAAACCGCTCATTGGTAAAACATGTCTTTATCCTGATCATAACTTGTTCAAAACTAAATTGTATACATTTTATCAGGTGAGTTTCAAAATCCAGAAAATAGAATTGCACGTTACGGTTTTCCATTCATCTTTGTCATACGCATGCGGCTAGAGAAAAATAGAAGCATGCTGTTTAACCGATTGATTTTTCCGGGACGCAGCGACACTGGATCAATTGGGAATTGTGGGTTTTCGAGGGATCTTTCAAATTAGCGCCGAATCGGAGCGTATGACAGTTCACGAAAAATTCGTCGTACAATTTAAATAGCAAATTTTACTCAAGTTGTTTCAAGGACAAGAATCATCGACAAAAGTAACTTTCTAAATATTTTTTTTTTGTAACAAATAATCGACAAAATTTTCCAAGTAGTTACAGTGGAATTTTGACGAAGGAATGCGACGAGAATCGAAATTGAACTTCTGTTATACATCGGTTAAGTTTTAAAATATACTTTTAGTAAAAAATTTGTTACTAAAGCAATTCATAATCGTTTTGTGTAGTCACAATATTACCGCTTATAGAATACTCAGTGACTGGTCTATAATAAACGCCACTATTGATTTTGTACTTACATTTACCAAGATGTTCGGTTATGACGTCACAATACGCGTCTCTTTGACGGCGCAGGGCGTCGCGTCGTTTCAGCTGTCTAACGAGTACACTACCCATGCGCTCCACGTAATTCTTCAAACATGTTAGATACGTCAACAACTCGTCCAAATCTAAAATAAAGTTATAACCGATTCACACGTCTTAATTCGACAGACAAAAATTATTATTTGATTTATACATTTTTAACTGTACAAAGATACTTTTCTAGCATTTGGTTGTGAATTAAGGCTTCCTAATAAAGTCCCTACTAATTATTATTTATCGAAAAACCAAAAATTTCGGCGTCTTCACCTTCTAATAAAGTAAACCTCCGCGTGAATCGAATTATTTGCCAAATAAGTTATTAGAACAGTCACAAGAGTTTACTAGAAACTTAAACTTTAATATACACATCAATCGTGATTTGTTTGTTTATTATACTTATACTTGATTAGTTCATTTTTGGAAATATTCGTCATACAAATAATTGAATATTTAATATGGATGCTTTTAAGGATTTAGAAGATTTGTTTGATGAGAAATGTTCAGACTAACATATCTTTCTCCAGCTAGCGACTACTTCAACGTTAACCTTAACAAAAAACACGTGCGAATATAATTACGTACAGACAGTGTTGCCACAATTTAAAAGCTGAATGTAAAAATTGAAATAGAAAAGATGTATAAACATAAGTTTAAATTAAACTTTTTTTTCCAAAACTGTTATAGACTGTGCCAATTAGTATTTTAAGGATGAAAAATTTATATAAAGTTTACCGATAAAATTAGCAATGCAGTACAAATATCTCGCGATCTAAATATAAATCAACTTGGCTCTGGTTTTTAATTATTGTTACAATTTCTAGTTTATTTTATTAAACTAAAATATAAAATAACTTTATATTTGCAGAAATCAACGATAAAGATGAAAGGTAAGTAATGAAATAAAAAAAATAAAATTTCAGAGTCAAAAATAAAATTGTATTCTATTATAGAATAACTTATTGGATATCAACACCTCTGGTATAGTACATACTCCCAGTGGGAGAAAACGAGGAAATTGTATTAGAAAAAAGGAAAAATGTACTAGCGTATAAAATACACTAAAATGTACTAAAATTGTACAAGCTCTGGCAACACTGCACACCAAAGTCGTTTTTTAGCTTATTTCTTTCTTTATTGAATACATGGACGATTGCTATATAGACATCTTCCATAATGTTACCAACAGTAGACTATTTTTTAAATACATAATAAAGTGACAAATACTTATTAGTTAGTTCGGATTTAAAACCAACTAGGGTGAAGAAACGGTAAACATTTATTCGACAATTGACAGTTCCTACTAAATTTATGTGGCTAATAATAATTGGGAAATGGGAAATGGTTTTGGAAATAATGTTGTAAACAAATTACCGTTTTCTCTGAAGTATGACAGAAAACTGGATTCTCGTATTCAAGATTTGAGAATACAAACAGTTCATTTGAAAGGATATTAATTGATAATAATGCAGTCAAATTCTGAATGTCTTCATTTTGTGATCAAATAAATGTTATATTTTTCATAAAAAGCAATGTAAATTAGAATGATAATGAACTTAGAAATTCCTCGAGTCTTATATGTGAGGAAAATTAGTTGCCATTATTAACGAGAGACTCTGTCTAAAAAGATGAAAAAGATCCATAGCTAATGTGTTAATAAAACTTTAGTATGTAGTAAAAGTCATAAAATACATAAAATCTAGTTGCAGGAGTAGTAAAATCAATACATTTCCGGAAAATAATTGAGTTGTCGAAGCCAACAAGAGTTGAATTGAAAACTAGGGATGAATTTAAAACAGTTATTATAACTGTAATTGATAATTTTCACTGAATAGAAATGAAAACAATTTCTCAACGAAATGGGAAATGATTTTGTAAACAAATTACATCTGAAATATGACAGAAAACTGATTTCTCGTATTCAAGATTTGAGGATACAAACATTGACAAATATTCCATCGTCTTTGAAAGGATATTAATTGATAACAATGCAGTCAAAAAAAACTGAAAAAGATCGACAGTTATATATTCGTTTTACGAAGAAGCGAATAAAACACGTGTATCGGATTACATTAAATGTACGGCAACGAGAAAAGCATATAAAAATGAATCAATTAAACGTTATGTATTGAAGTGATTTCGATATAATTATTCTAATAGGTTTTGGATCAAATAATAATAGAAAATAATGAAGAATAATATGAACTTGCTTCACCTTTATCCTCTAAATTAACAACTTCGGCCCAAGAACTTTTATGCGATTTTCCAGAAGTAGAGTTATAGTCTGTGGAGGTATGAACACTATTATAAATATCCATTAAAAGCTGGTCCACTAAAGCAGAAGCTCGTCTTTTTTCACTTTCGTCACCGTTTTCCATCACTTTATTATACGCGGACGCTTTTTGTAAACCGATATCATACGCTAAAGACATAATAATTTTCCTAGGGAAATTATCCGTTGTAAGATTTGGAGAAGTTAATATAAGATCTCCAAACATCTCACGATGACATTCTACCAATGGTTCGATTTTATGTGTGGTCATAATATACAGTAACAGTAATTGTGCGATAACAATTTCCGCTTGTTGATATATGTGTGTATAGGTACCTACTTTTATTAGTATTCAACTTTTGCTACGAAAATAGAATGTTGTGATAACTGATATTAACTTTTATCAGACGCGTTGTTATAATTATTTTGGGTTAGCTTTAAACGCGTGTTTTGACGTGTGTGTCAATTGAATTATTAAATCAGGTGCATTTGTTTATATCTGTCTATAATAATCTATGTCTTAGTCAAACACCGGATTATCTACAACCATATGGTGACAAATAAGTATATTTGTGATTTTAGTCAAACTGGACACCTGTTAATATGATTTACATACTCATGAATAACTGTTCTGAAATATTTATATTGTTTAAATAAAATATCCATGTAAATTATATTCAAAAATTATTTATAATTTGATTAAAACTTTGTAATATCGGTTTATTTTCATTTAACAGTTTTCTAATGGAAGAAAACACACATGAAATTCTTATCGTTTATTTCAATATCCATCAATGTAACACTATACAATTTGCAAATTGAATTTTATATAAGCTGATCTACTACAATCTCAATTACCGTTACCTCCATACGCCAATTAAAGTTTAAATGAAAAATAACCAATTAAACAATCACAAAAATCTTAATATAAATACCTTTTAATTTTATTGCTATTATGAAGAAAATTTCATACTACACTCTTAAAATTAAGGTGCCTTTCTAAATATACAAGTCAAAAAATATTTATATAATGCGGTGAAAATAACAATTACAGTTCAATATTTTTTTTCTTCCTCAACTGAAATTCGTGGGCAAGAATAATTAATCATTTATAGATATATTTTACTTATATAACATAAAAAATGTTACTACAATTATCATTTCAAATATATAAATTCTAACAAGATGATAATTCGCATAAATTTTCTTTTTTATGTTTTTACACACACTGCTAGAAATTTATTTGGTAATCTCACCATAATCGGTAATAGAAAATTTGATTTGCAATTAACTTGGGCTCAATTTGAAAAATAATTAATGTTTTATTCACTCTACAACAAAGTGATAAGAATTTATGAAAAAGTTTTATTTCAGGTTTTATTTTTACATGAAATCCTGTCTTCTTCTAAATCAGAAACAAATTTCTTTAATCTCCAAACATGTTAAACTAACCAAAAAAAAAAATAAATAAATTTCTTTTGAAAGATTTTTATTGAAAAATCGTAAAATTACACCTAGTCTTAGTAAAATTTCTCAATATTGTGTAAGAAAATAAATAAATATTAAAATGTGAATTCACGTAAACTGATTATTAATTTTAGCCATCATATGTTTCACATAACAATAATAATTTACAAAAAAATTGTAGTTGCCACTTTCGAATGCATAATTGCACTTTCTAATAAAAATAAGGTTTGAATAATAAATTTATCAGGTTTATATTTATACAGTATTGCAAGTCTTGTAGCCTATGACCTACTTACTTGTTTATTCTCAATTTTTTCATCCGCTACAATTCAGGTCACTTTTATCATTAGGTTTAGAAATCAGTACTAATATTTCATTTTTTACATGTTTTACTGATCTAAGTACTGTAATAACATTCAAAAATCTCTTAATTTTGTTCTCATCAATGTTTCTACATCCGTTTTTCAAACTATTTTCACTCTGTAATAAGTTTTTTTTTGCTTGGAGGTTTCAGGTCGAGTATTTACTACATTAGACAATGATTCGTTTAATTGTTTTTTAATTCCATTTTCTGGTGGTGTTTTCTCATAAACATCATTAATTCAAAATTAAGACATTAACAACATTTTACCAATTTCATATACTAAGCTTAATCAACTTTTATTATATGACAATAATCAACTAACAAATATTATAACAAGTTATTGAATTTACAATTTCAAATAATAAAGACAATATTTGTAATACGAAAATATGTATTGATTTTAAAAAATTAAGTGTAGAGATAACGAAGAGGATTTCACTACCTTAAAAACGAAGAAAATGATATGGCGACATTTAATCACTTGAGGTAAACCCTACCGTACAAACTGCATCTAACCATAGCCTGCAATTATATAATTGATCCTAATAATATTTTCTCTTTTACCAATTAGTATACATGATTAATATTTATGTCTTTAATGAAATCCACAATACATTTCAATTTTATAACAGGCAAATCTCTAATATTTCAATTGTCAATGTCATTCGATATTATAGTTTTCTTTTCTCATGTTTGATAATTTTTATTATCATAGATGTCTCTGCAAGTAGTGTTGTTTTGTTGAATTTAAATCACGTTTATAGTGATTTGGATTATGTTTTCATTGTATTTTTGGGTATAATTTTACAAAAATTTATTTCTCCTGTTGTCGGAAGCAACATTTTGAATTGGTTGTACTATTAAATTTTATTAGAACCAATCATAGTCCGGTCAAATTAGCCCAAATAATAAGAATGAAGTTACATAAATTCCCATCAAGCTGAAAATCAGTAAAATTGCACAAGAAAATAGCAAAGCTGCATATTAACATCGTCGAACTTCATCAATTGATAATTTATTTGATGACAGTTCCAACCAGTCAACAGTCAAATTTCTTACAAATACTCACAACTTTTTGAATTATTATATCTCAGAAACATTGGCTTGTAGGAAAAAAAGTATTGATAAGTTTTTTGCAGATAATTTTATGATCTCCAATTTTAGTCTGAGGTATTTTTATGATAAAACTTACCGTTTTGCTGATAATCGCGAAAAACTCATTTTTTTGACCTACGACTTTGATAAAATTGTTTCTAAACACGGAAATGATGGGGAACATTCAAATTCTATGTTCAGTTGTATTTTTTTGATCTATGTAACTTCGAATGTCTAAACTGACCGTACTATTACATATACATCCACCAAACAACCCTATATTGCTAAAGGAAATTAAATGGAGGTAATTATATTATATATTTTCTTGCTACTTTCCACAAAACTATAACTACGTATCATGTAAAATCTATATATAATAATTTGTTACAGTTTTTAAAGCTTATTGGCATATTGACAGAGCTCCAGTGTATTCACAACATGTGATTTATAATATATTCACCGTAATACACTGAGAATAAAGCCACGTTAGAGATCGTTTTAGTTTAACATTACTGGTTGCATAACTAAAAGGGATACATTCGAAAAGGTTATCCTCAAAATTGATATTTTGATTGTTTTGATTTATTTCAGTAATATTAAATCGAAGTATTCATAACTTAGCAAAGGTTTTGGATAATCCATTTTCGAATTATATAAACAAAAATTCGTTGCCATATATATATATAACCATCGATGCACACAACATACTTTATATTTTATTTATCTTTATTTTTTTTTTTTGAAAAATTTCTGTTATAGATTACAGAGGACATAGAGAGTAGATCGAAATATTAGGACACACAAGTAATATTGTCATTTTATTTTTAAACACTACTTGAACATAATACAAAAATTTGGATTATTTTACATTTAGTACGACCGAATAAGAATTCAAAGTTTGGTAAGAGTGAAATGTGGTTACTTGAGACGCGACTTGTATTCACGAAATCTCGATGAGATCGTAACTAGAATATAAATTAGTTTATCTTTTAACAGCTTGGGTGAATAAATTTTATTCAAACTGTACATTATGAGTAACATGGGAAATTTCTGGTAAAATTTCACCATTGTCGTGGAAAATATATTTATAATGGAAATTTAATTTTGTTAACATTACCAACTTAAAATATTGCTAATAACTTTAACGACCATCAAAAAAATTCAATTAATGTTTTACATTCAGATCAACAACAATGATAACTTAACAAGAGGTACCTGTTGGCACCTGGCCCAAGGCAGTGAATAACATACATCAACATATTGCTCAGCAAAATTCACCAACTCCACAATTCAAGTTAAACGAATCATTCAACAATCTCTTCAAATTCTTCCTCAACCCTTACCTTCAATACATATTTATAGCAAAAAATTTCAATTATTTATTATTGAAATTAAATGAAATAAATTGCCATTAATCATTCGTTTTATTCCAAGAGATTGTAGACTGATACTTGGATCAACTGTCCTAACAATAGAAACAAATTTGGTAATTATCGACATGTGGATTTAAATGGATAAATTTTTACATGTCTCCGAAGATGCCGGCAAAAGTTTTTCTGAGATTCTTCATTGTATCTTCCGTATCCTCAGCGAGAGTTTGGGATTGGCTACCTTGACGTTGAAAACCTGGTCGAGGTGGAGGATCTGGAAGACGTCCAGTGCTAGGAGCACTGCTTATTGTGCTTGATTGAGATGCTGGTGTAATACAAGATACATTAATTTAGAAATCTATCGAATAAATAACGTGATATCATCTGTATGATACTTACCTTGACTGTCTCTTCTACCACCGCTACCCAAGGAAGGAGCGTCCGAAGCAGCGGCGCTAGGCGGCGGCGTGTCAGAATGCGTAAGGCTACTGAGGCTTCCTAATATTCCTCTAGGACCTACTGGAGGCGGCTGAGGTTCTTCAGGAAGAGGTGGTGGTGTCCTAGGTCTACAAATAGCCTGCATTCTGGAAGTTACAAGATCTGCTATGTGTCTTCTGTCTTCCTCTTGAGTATCGCCAAGGAGAGTCAGGGCACTATCATTTACCTGAAATAATTATATTAAAAAGCGCTAAATTACAAAATAGAGAATCGAAAATTCTTTCAATTTTCATAGAGGCTTTTTTATTCATAAATTGTGATTTCTCAATTTTTCCCTTCTAAATTTTCTGGGCTTCGAGTGGACTAC
Source organism: Diorhabda sublineata (assembly GCF_026230105.1). Lineage (NCBI taxonomy): Eukaryota > Metazoa > Arthropoda > Insecta > Coleoptera > Chrysomelidae > Diorhabda > Diorhabda sublineata. The sequence goes on from NC_079478.1 coordinate 727,156, forward strand.
TCACCTCAATTATGTATTCTCGTCCATCTTTACCCACTACAACCTCTAGAGCGCAAATATCCAAACCTCCAAATAAATCGGATACATCGTCGACCCAGTTTTTGTACCTATCTGGCATCGATATTTGTTCCAACATCGCTGAACCAGTGTTTGTTTTCCAACAACCTGAAACGTTAAATCATCGATATCATTCTCTTTCGTAAATTCAAATTACCACTCAAAGACACCAATTTGTGGTCGATTGCCCAATGTGAATAAGGAATTCGAATGAATACTATTCGATTGAATGTTTCTCGCTTTTTTTGATGCTCTAGTATTTGGCTTATAGCGATAATTATCAATATCCTTTCCTATTTTGTAGACGTTTTAACAAAAATCTTGTGTAATATTTACCTGAAATAGATTTTCTCATGAAAGCTTTGTAGTTTGTTCCAATTTTTTGCACATGGATGTCATACTTTGAATCGATGTAAGGCTCCACAGTACAATAGGTATTGGCAACAGCTACGACGCTAGCCATATCTTGGAAATCGTTCAAGTTATCAACTTTAACCTTGCCGAGACCTCCATGAGCATGACCTATTTTAATAACTACTGGGAATCGAGAAGCCGTTATCTGGAACAAATATAATTTTTCAATAAAACAATTATCACTATGTTTAATCTAAAGAAAAAATTATTCGCTTGGTGACTGTATCTTCGCGTGGCTAATAAAAGTCAGTTGTCAAACCGATAATTTGTAACATAACCTCTAAAATCATGATTTTAACTTTAATAAACAATACTTTTTTATAATCTTTCCCATTCTTGATTTTTCATAAAGATTGGGAGAGTACGTTACGTAATTTCTGAAAAATGAAACATAATTTCATCTAATCGCGTTTGTCCCAAGTTTAACGACATATCCGAAGATTATAATTTCACAATTATTGGTAACTAAAGGTGTCGGTGCAATTGACAGTACAGAGTTTTGTCGAAACGTCATATTTTTTTAATGTGTCAACTTTTTTTCGTACAATTTTTTTTTATTTATATAAAGAAAAACATATTTCGAAGTAAAATATAAATTTGATAAAATAATGGCTGCTAATCCGTTCGGCCCTCCGCCGGAGCTATACGGATATCAAACTTTGTGGCACAGTATAGGCAATTACATGGCTAGACTAGAACAATATGAACGATCGATGCCCTTTTTTGACGAAGCTGTTTTAAAATGTCCAAACGATAAAAAAATCTTAGTCGATAGAGGTAAAACGTATATGATATATCTTAGTATCGTCAATACCAAACGATAGATTTATAAATACAAAAACGAATCGAATAATTATTTAATTAGGCCAAAATTAATCGAAAATGAAGTATGAAATTTTTCGATATCTCGGTTCGTTTTCGAGATATCGATATTTAAAGTTACAATCGAAGCCCCCCATAAGAAAAAAAATGATAAAATAAAACTAAAATGATCCTCACGCGAAGAAAATTTTTTTAGACAATTTCGGCTGCAAAAAATTCACGATTTTTGAACTTTTTACGCCCAAAGTGCACCACGAGAAGATTAGGTTAGTTTTTCCAACTTCAAGTATCGATATCTCGAAAACGAAGCGAGATATCGAAACATTTTATTCCTCATTTTCGATTTACAAAATGCATCTTGATTTTAGGTCTCTTCTGTCTTTATTTTGATAAAGACTTGAAGAAAAGTCGAAACGTCAAATTTTAAAACAAAAGACATCTAAAATGAAGAACATTTAGATGCATTAGTATTTTAGATTAATTATGATCTGCAATTTTTGCTATATCTTGGTAGATTCAATAATACCTTTGTAGGAAAAGTATTGGGTAAGCTGTGTTTCTTCCAAAGAGCTTTAGAAGATATAAACAAAGCTATAGATTTGGATCCGGATGATTTGGTTTCCCTGGCTGAAAGATCCCACGCAATTTATCTGAGCTGCGAATTCGAAGATGCTATCGTACAAAATTACAGACTGCTACCATTGCGAAAAAAACCGGATCATTTTTCGATGGGAATCAGAAAATGTTCCATAGCTATCCAGAATTGCTTAGGAGACGTTGCTGGTTGTCCGTTGAGGGATCACTTCCTGATAATTAGGAAATTAGCTTGGCTTGAGAATTTCAATGCCGGTAGACGAGTTGCTTTTGTAGCTAAGAATAAAAAAATTAAAAAACCCAAAAAGAAGATCCGCAAGCAGAAAAAAACTGATACGGGAAAAGAGGATGTGGATGAAGAGATGAAAATATGGGATAGCCTCCACAGTCACGAACTCGATAAATTTGCTATACCACCTTTACAAAAAAGTTTCAATTTTTCCCCGCTGCAGAGATATACAACTAACATCGAAAATTACATGGCAGAAACGTATTTGGAACGAATGTATAAGGAAAAAGTGTTTCTTAAAGAGTTATCTGATATACCTGGGATAAAGTGTCCCAATGAAACGGGTTAGTATGAAACATTATCTCAATACTCTTTTATATATTATAACTGATTTGTAAATGATAAAATTCACGCATATGCACTTGTTAAAAGTGAAATATAACGTATGACCAGACCAGTTTATATTTGTAAATCATTGGTAAGTACGAGGTGCAGTCCAATATTTTCATTAATCTAGTTTGCAAATGACAATTAATGTCACTGGAGGACGCGTTCTAATTCAAGCGCTATCTGCAGTCAATTAATTTCATTGCAGGTGTGAAAAAAATCAAAGAAATCATAAAAGATTGTTATAGCACCGTGTACGGTAAACAAGAAGTATTACGAACGAGGCGACCTTTCTATACCGTAAAATACCAACAAGCTAAAATATCTGGCGCCCTTAAAGACAGATTAGAAGCAGAATTGTCCCTTCATCAAGATAATACTAGAAAAGAAGCGGACAAGATTTGTGTTAGACTCCGTGCTGCTTTGAAGGAACGCAATCTTAACGGTCTTCTTGAACTCGTCGAAAAACTAAAACTGTATTGCGACAACAAATCGAAACGATTACTTCCCGAAAAGCAATCGTACCTAAATTTGGTTTACGAAAGTGTAAGGGACGGTTTCTATATGTTAAATAGACTCAACCCAGATCAACCGAAATGGGAACAAGAAAAAAGGATTTTGCTATCGTTAGGGCAACCCATTAGTAAAGATCCTTCACGAGATTCGGTTATTGAAGTTTATCGCGCGCCGCTTATTGATTACAATCAACAAATTCAGTTGTTTGAAAATAGATTAGAAGCAGCGGAAAATGATGATGAGACTTTATGGTATTATTATGAATTAGCGAGGTAAGCTTCGATTCTATATAACTTGTCATTTCCCTATTCCTGAATTCTTTTATGTCGTGTAATATGTGACTTATAAAACATCACAATTTGGTGGAGGACGATAAAGGCCGTCAAGCAGTATTTAGGTTGAAAAAATTGAACATTATTAATTTGTTATACAGGGTTATCCACGGGAACCGGATGTTTTTGAAGTGGGTTATACAAGGGCGCTTATGGTGGGGTTTCCTGTGTTTTGTTCATCGAGATTTCCGCCGTCAGTTTAATTATCCATCGTAATGCAAGTGTCCTTTCTTGTAACACAATATTGCGTTGGGTAAACAACCTTCGATACACAATTGTTATCGAGCGGAGAACTGTAGTGATAACTTTGTGAGAGTGTGTACCCAAAAGAAGTTTTCACATTCACTCTCCACGAGATTCTCGCGAGAGTATTGAGGGGCCATAAGAGAAGCCTTTGTCAGAAGCCCACGCCGCTCTATTTAGAGGCATTCGGCAGCACTTCAAATAAGCACAAGTAGCACAACAGCAGCACAATTTCCATCCTTACAAGATAGCCGTCGGGCAGCAGATTCTCAGCAGCGATTACAATTTTGTCGACAAATGTCATTTTTGAAGGAAATGAAAATTGTTAATGAGTGTACTGCTGCAAATAATTGAGGACAGTTTCCGTCAAAGGCTACAACAACGTATTGCCCAAAATGGACAACACTTGCCGGACATAATTGTTCGTAAGTGAGTAAATAACAAGTGGTATGATTTGACAAGTGTTCCTGTACAAAAAAAACTTTTTTAAAGTAAATATCCAATTTTCCATGATCATTTTAAAAACATCCGGTTGTCATGTGAACCCTAAGGTGTTGAAGTCTGGAGGTTTCTTCTTTGTGGAATAGATATTTAATATTTGGTTAGTTTAGGTTCAGAGAAAGTTTATAATTAAATTGAAAGTAGTGGAAACGATCGAAAATTTTGTAATTTCAGGTATCATATGATGGCGAAACATTACGACGTATCGAGATCATATTGTATGAGAGGAATAAATTTATCTGAAAAAAATGAAGAAAATCGTTGGTATGTAAATTTAACTGTACTAATGATGAGGATTTGCATAAGGCAATTGAATAAAAACGACGCTATAGCAGAAGCGACTAAAGGCATTGCCGCCGCTAAAAAAATTGCAGACCAGAAATTGAAACAGTACTTGGAAAGGTGAATTTCCTCACTTTCTATATTTTTATAATCAATTTTAAATGTTTAAATTTTTCTTTAACGATATTCCTCAGGTGTATAGCTGTTATAAATGAAATCGAACTAGACGACTTGAGCGGAAAGAAACAATTACAAAAAAGACAAGCGAAAATTTTGGCGATGATGCAAAGCGATAAAATTAGATCTGAATTTTCACACTTATTCCGTACCATGTCGGCTTTACCAGCTAGCAGAAGAATGAACATTATACCAGGAGCGTCGATAAAGAAAGATAAGACCGATAAAGTACTCGACAGAAATAGATCCAATAAATCGTTTGCAATGGAAGACGAAAGTTTCAGTACACAGTCAGCACCTAAGGGAGCCAATTTCATTAGTTTAGTGCAATATCATATTTAAAAATACATAATTATAAATAATTACAGGCGCAAAATAAAAATATTATGTCTAATTTATTTATATATTTATTATGTCCCGTAAATTGATAATAATTAACAAAAAAGTTTGTTGCTCTAAGAGGATGATGAAAGTTGATATTAAATTTGTCATTACAACTGATAATTTGTCACATGGAGCATAATTAAAACAATTAGACAGTATCTTCTTTATAGAAATTGAAAGTTCATTTCATCTTGAACCCCTTGGCTGATTTGGTTCCTCGAAAACTTGATTATGAACATGCTTTTCTCAATTTTATATATACCTAATAGTGAACAAAAAGAATGACAATAATATTAATATTCGGAAAATGTATGTGTTCTTCAAAATCCCTTGTCTATCAACAATTTACTCTAAAGTTTTCTCTTTTACATAAATCTACGAAACTAAGCTATGTACCAGAGAAATCCATCTACAAATACAACGAATTGCTAAAATAGGTCAAGAAAATGAACCCATAATTTGGCTGGTAGGTACCTTTACTATAAATGGACTAAACATGCACCGTAAAGATAAACCGATAAACTCTGAAGATGATCATCATCAAAACGTGCGTTAATTGTTGACTGTTAATAAAGTTTTGTAAACATATTATTGATGAATATACCGATTTCAATGAAATAAATGATACCGGGTGTTTTATTAAATATGATTATTTTGCTATAAACCAAAAACCGTTTATAATATACTGAACACACTGTTTATATCACCCCTACACTAACTATACTCACAATTACACTGTCTGATGAGCGTTTGTGATTTGACTTACATGTTTTATACTAAATTTTCCCACCAATAAACCTTCTCCCGCGAAAATTAATTCCTGCCGACTAGAAGGAATTAGCCCTTTGTCTCTCTATTTAAGCTAACAATTTCAATGCTTTCAAATGCAACCAACAATTTATTATTGGATACATTTTTTAACAATTTTACGTTATTAATATTTATGTTATGATTATGGTAACATCATGGCCAATACTCGATTTTCCTGTCCAATATTTTAAACCAGCTATGTGCTCTTTAAACCGCACAATAACGGATCTCTTAGTCTGCCCAATATTTCATATATATTCTATTCCAAATTCGGCATTTTATCCTTAGGATTGACCAAAAATTGTTTTAATGTATTATTTCCGATCATGTTGTCTGAAAAAGGAAGGTTTTAATCCCCCAATTCCCCAAAATTAGTTAGGTTTAATGACGCAACCAGTAAAAAATGAATCGCGGTAAGCATCATCGACAGATTTTCATCTGGAAAATAAGGATTCCTTTTACGTTGAAGGAAAATAATAATTCTTAACAAGACCGAGTTTATAAAACATCGATTTAGCAGAACAAAATTCACAGGTATCCGTTTTGATTTGTACATTTACCAATTTGATTATGACAGTTTTTTTGTAAAGTAGTAAAATTTATACTTAATCATCATCTTAGACGATTTATAAAGTTCACAATACAAAATAATTTTAATTAATGTGTACGATTACGTATCTTTTTCGAGAATTTATGGTATTATTAAGAATGAAATATATGAACGCGTTCGTGCTTAAGGTAGGTAATGCGATTGTGTGAGTCATATCTGGTCTTCTAAGTATTACGATTATGTTTTTACAACTTCATTTTTGGATTCCATTCATCCCACGACAAGCTGTCTAATGTACAAGAATGGATGATTCACAAATTGTATCACAAAGTGTGCATACTGAATCAAGTTTTTATATTCGTAGTAATCCCGATTTTAGTCAAATGTTTAAAATACCCAGTGATCTAATGCGTAGGTGTAAATTTTACATACTCTTATTATAAAATCTATTACGCAACACAGTATGTTTGTTTTTTATTAGTTAATTGCATTCTCTATTGAATGATTAAATTAAAACACGGCAATGTGGTTTTTAGAATTTAATACCAAATACCGAGAAGCAATTTTTCTTTGGGAAATGAAACGCTTTATATTTTGCATTTTTCGTCTGCAAGGATCCAAAGATTAAAAAACGGTTCTATATGTAGCCGTTGAAACAATACGTTTTATATGATGGATCGGTTAGCTCGGATCTATTTGGACAAATATGGGGAACCCAAAAACTTGCTCTGATTATTTTTCAAATTTCTAGCTGGAGGTTGCCAAGATTGGTTTGATACTTTATCGATTTTCTGACATGGATTCCTTGTCAAAAGGAGTCAGCGAGATTAAAATTACCTTATTTGACCTTTTAAAACTAACTAACTAAAACAAACGTTTCATGCACGTGGAGAAACATTCAAAATATTTTCGGTTGCGTCTGTGGAGTCACCACCTTTGAGAAACTCGGATATTGGCTGGTATTTAGATGATCTCAGCTCAAATTGTAAAAAAATCTAATAATTGAAGATTTAGAAATGGACTAGTCTCAATAACTTGATAATGGTATGACTTCGAAGTATACAAAGCTAATGAATGATAATCAAATATCGAGATGCTCAGAAATGACATTACAAAATGTTTTTTAGAATAGTGGCTGCCCTCTAAATGAAATTCATTATATTTAACTATAAATTATATAACTCTATCCGAAAATAAACTCTTATTTGAAAATATTGGCGTAACTTTTAGATGATGCTCGCACTGCCAAAATCAGTCAACAGATATCAAAACAATAATTGAATTGAATGTTAATTATAGAATTTCTATGGTAATTATTGAAACGCAGAAGCTAACACGTAATTGCAAGATTCAATAATCTTTAATATTAATTGTAATATTCCAACAAACATTTTTTTATTTTTATATTAACGATATTTGTTTATTTATTAAATCGGCTTTATACTTGCAATATTGTTTATGAAAAATATATAAAATTATCAGGCTGGAAAATATCATAAAACAAATATTTACATATTAAGTTACTTCGGTTTTTACAATTTTGGAAAATAACTGTGTGAATGTGATTGATATGACGTTAGAGGCATCAAAATTTTTCATTTTTATTTGTCTTACTATTTAGAAGATTATATATTAGTAGTGCCTTAAAACGTTTTGGTTCATTTAACTATAAATCCATATATTTATTTTAAACGTAATTTACGCCACTATTAAATTTTATTGGTTCTAGTGTTGAAACACAGAAGATAAGTTAATGCTCCTATTACGATTTTTAACAGATTGCTACCAGAAATATTCAGTCATTTATATTTTTTTGACTTTATTTCATTGTGGAACTATTTGAAGATTTGATAAACAGGTATTATAGTTGTACATTGCCCGTTTCGGTATTTTTTCATAGTCAGACGGAACTAAAACTTTTTACGATGACATTTAACTAATGGCTAATGCTAATAGTACGAGGTTTGCTCTGAAAGTACCAAGCTTAACCCCATGGGGCTATCCTGGAAGTTAGTTTTCTCAATTATCTTGAATACATTAGTTTTTTTCTATACTCACTATATAATCGTTTTTTACTGTCAATTTTTATTTTTCTTCCATATCTTGAACACATTTGTTGTTTTAGTTTGTTTATTATGTTATTTTCATTCAAATAAATAATAGATTAAAGATTGATGAACCATTTCAGATTCATAACTTTTGCAAATGGGTGACAATGTAATTCTGTTTCTTTGCAATTTAAAAATAAAACATTTTCTAGCGTACAGTAATAATTCATTTCAATTAATGACCTTTTAGATTTTGATAATATTAAACGTTTACATTTTCAATAATAAAACCGTTTAAGGAATGTGCTAAAGTTGCTGTATAGTTTCGTGAAATATAAAACCAAAAATGAAACTTTTCACTTTCGTTGACCGTTTCAGTACGTTTGTGTTTACCTAATTTTCATGCCCAATTGGGCACAAATATCTCGTTAGTCCTTAGGTGAGGTAGGCATATTTATAACCGTGTGAAGATAGCGCGAAACGTTTTCAGTTCAGTTCGAATTTCGTTGTGTATCGCTTCGGTCGGTTTTTGTTGAATTTTAGTAACAACACACGTGGTTCGAAAATACTTTCGTTGATGATTTCGCGGTTTTGGATTCGATCAATTTTCGGTGACAGTTTGCCCAATTTCTCGTAAGTATGTAATGAAAAAAATTTTATTTATAAAGACAATTTTTATAGCCAATTCAAACAGAATTTTTGCGGTGGTATTTTGATAATATGTAATGGATACTTAATCGGTAATTATGATTAAATGTTCACTTTGTTTATTATTGAATAATTATGCAAAAAGAAAACCTTAACAATCGAAGTATAGTCCATCGTGTTAACACAAGCTCTTCGAGACCTTGGTAAAATCATTCTTTGGGCATAGATGCAAACATTTTCCACCATCTTCTTTGGATTCAATTTTTTTTATTCTACGCAAGAGTTTCGGTATGGATTTGAATAAATAGTAATCCCAGACGCTGTAATAAGACAGAACCTCATAGAGCAATTATTTATCAAACTTTTCCAACAAAAAATTCAAAAAAGTTAAACAGATTTGGAAGCAAATTGGAAGCAAAAAATCTATTGCAGCAAGTCGTTCATCCTGGGTGGTCAGTTGAAAGAGTCTTTTCTACATGATGAATTGCATTTCGGTTGTTGAAATTTAACGAATCATATGATTGCGGTTAATATTACGATCATTATTGTGTGACTCGAAAAGATTTGCCGACAATATTAATGTTATATTTATTAGATGATGAATGAAGTTATGAAATATTAGCAAAACAATCACGATTTAGGAAGTCATAGTCAAATTATTCATAAAAATTCTTATGTAAATACAAGTTGGACAGGTCAAAAGTTTATCGTCTATATTATCTTTTCAAATATACCGCTTATATTTTGACAATAGGTATACAGCAATCATGATTCAAGAAAAATTTAATGGCAAAAATGAGACAAAATGCTTCTCATTATGGCGAATGTGTAAACATAAATAAATGCCTCATAATAAGTCAGTTGCAGAAAAAAACGATTTTAGTACTTAAAATTTAAGTATAATAAACGTGATGAGGTTTTCGAAAGTTTCAATATTAGATTTGAATAAGTAAAACAATTGGTACATAAAAAAATTTAAACATCATTATTTAAACAAGAACGAATGTGTTGAATAATAATAAATAATTGATTGATATTGATTATGTAAAATGAGAATGCCTACGGTACAAATCGAGAAAGCTGCGCAAATTGTAGTGTGAATAATATTAAAAACGCGATCCATTTATTTCGGATAAACAAGATTACGATATTTACCAACTAGAAATAGTTTACTTGCTTCCAAGAAAAATTATCCGACAATACTGTAATTTGAATTACGAAATTTCTCTGAAAAAGAAATTGTTGTTTGGGCGGCGCCAGACATTGGGTTTAACAAAAAGGTGTGTACCTATTATAATCAGTGATTTTTTAAGAGGTATAGGATTTGTTTGGAAAAAAAACCACAAAAAATTGATTGGAATCGATAGACCGATCAGTACAATTTAATCTATGAAGATGATTTCATGCATATCACGAATCATCATCATCATCATCATCATCATCATCATCAAGTTTTTCAATCTCATGTGGATTACTCCTCGTTTTCTAATTTTTTATAGTTTGTTTTGGCTGCTTTTGTTATTATTTTCCATTCCTTTCAGTTCCGGAATTCTGCTCTCCAGTTTTCTATATTGAGTGCTCTTATGTCCTCCTCTATTTCGTTTCCCCGAGTATTTCACAACCCGCCTCTTCTCTTTGGCATCCATTGCGTTTTTTTCTTTTGATTATTTCAATTGGTTTTCTTTTCATTACGTGCCCGGCCAAGTTGAGGTTTTGTGCTTTTATGTATCTCACTATATTCTCCTTCCCCAGTTCACTTCTCTCTATTTCTTCTTTCTCCTTCCTGTGTTATCTTTGGGCCTGTTATAGTTCTCATTATCTTTCTTTGGGTTCTTTTAAGTTCTTCTTAATTCTTCCATTCCAAGAAGGAGAGGATGAGACAAACCCTAACCCTTGAAGCAGGTGAAGAAAACCCTAACCTAACCTAAACTCAAATTTGTGAACCTTCACGTTTGTTATTGCGAAACCAGTGGCAATTTAGAAATTGATTGGGGAAGTTTTTGATGGAGAAGAGAGAATGAAAAACAACGATGCTATGCGTAAAATTATTGACAAGTGTTTTAAAAAAAGGTAGATGCGTTTCTTAGGATATAACAGACTGGAATACAATCGATTTTGTTGTGATAAAGATATGTTCAAGATGGATTCCTCAAGCCAACTCCCATAAAGCACGTCAAACTACTAAATATTTGAGGTAATTCGGAGCAATGTTACACTCGATTTATCGCTGGATGTCTTCTTCTGATTTCCAATGTTAAACAATGATGATTTCCAACACCTCAGAAAACTATTGAAGACTTTGAAAAAGCTACGAAACACTTTGTTACCAACTTTCTCGTTTCTGTGTAAAATTTGAAATGTTTATTAATTATTTGAGTATTCTATTCAACAGCTAGCTAGGCATGGGGTTTTGGATGGTGTACGCTTTCTTCGCCTGTTAATTATCATGTACCTTGCGAGGTGGGTTGCGTTATTTTCGCCACACCGCTGAAGAAAAACTACGAAATTCTAAATATCAAGTAAACCGCTGGGTATTTTTGTTTTCCGTTGATGGCTTCATCTGTTTTGACTTTACAGATTAGTGAAAATAATTAAATATCCTTCAACTTTTATTTTGTTAGGCTTAACGCGATATTATGTGTTTTAATGATAAAATTACATTTATTTGGTATTTTCTTTTTACTTAACACCTTTGATAAAAATAGGCGATGTCGGAATTTGCACCATTTTAGTATCTTTATTGGCTAATTCAAGTGGATTTACTATTCTAAAATTACTTGGTATGTCTGGTAGTTCGTTTTATTTACGTAATCTGTATGTAAGTCGGAGTAAGTTTATTTTTTATCTATTTTTGTTCGATTATGTTAATAGCATGAGTTGAACTTGACACGGTTTTGCAGATGCACTAATGATGTAATATAGACCGATATAGTGGGCGGCGTGAAAATTATCAATTCACATTTAATCGAACAATGTAAATTCGGGATTTTATACCTTGTGACATTTCAAATTTATTGTTCTAGTTTTTGGTGGCTTTTAGATTTTAATTAAACATTAAAAAATTATTTTACAATAAATGCATCTGATTTTAATAAAAATATTATTTTATTGAATTTAGTTTGACTACAATTTCTGCCAAGGGTTTTCTATTTCTACGCATGTTTTCATTTTCATGACATCTTCCAGTCAAATATGGTGCTGATTCTTTAATATGAAGAGTTAAAACTATCTGTATATGGCAAAATACTTTTAGTAAAATCATGAAAATTCCTACGTTTGAGTTTTCGAATACGATCTTTTTAACGAAAATATTTAATACAGTAACTTTGTTATTTTAAATAGAACATCCTGTATATTAATACATTTTTGAAATCTACGTGAATTTCTAATATACTTTTGTCTAAAAACTTTTTTCGAAAAATGCATACTTTTTGAGTTATTAATTTTTTTTGTAGGTTTCGGTTTTCGACTGTAACTTTGTTATTTTAAACAAAACATCCTGTATATTAATACATTTTTGAAATCTACGTAAAATTTTAGTATACTTTTGTCTAAAAACTTTTTTCGAAAAATGCATACTTTTTGAGTTATTAATTTTTTTTGTAGGTTTCGTTTTTCGACTGTAACTTTGTTATTTTAAATAAAACACCCTGTATATTAATACATTTTTGAAATCTACGTAAAATTTTAGTATACTTTTGTCTAAAAACTTTTTTCGAAAAATGCATACTTTTTGAGTTATTAATTTTTTTTGTAGGTTTCGGTTTTCGACTGTAACTTTGTTATTTTAAATAAAACACCCTGTATATTAATACATTTTCGAAATCTACGTAAAATTTCAGAATACTTTTGTCTAAAAACTTTTTTCGAAAAATGCATACTTTTTGAGTTATAAATTTTTTTGTAAGTTTCGGTTTTCGACTGTAACTTTGTTATTTTAAATAAAACACCCTGTATATTAATACATTTTCGAAATCTACGTAAAATTTCAGAATACTTTTGTCTAAAAACTTTTTTCGAAAAATGCATACTTTTTGAGTTATTAATTTTTTTTGTAGGTTTCGTTTTTCGACTGTAACTTTGTTATTTTAAATAAAACACCCTGTATATTAATACATTTTTGAAATCTACGTAAAATTTTAGTATACTTTTGTCTAAAAACTTTTTTCGAAAAATGCATACTTTTTGAGTTATTAATTTTTTTTGTAGGTTTCGTTTTTCGACTGTAACTTTGTTATTTTAAATAAAACACCCTGTATATTAATACATTTTTGAAATCTACGTAAAATTTTAGTATACTTTTGTCTAAAAACTTTTTTCGAAAAATGCATACTTTTTGAGTTATTAATTTTTTTTGTAGGTTTCGGTTTTCGACTGTAACTTTGTTATTTTAAATAAAACACCCTGTATATTAATACATTTTCGAAATCTACGTAAAATTTCAGAATACTTTTGTCTAAAAACTTTTTTCGAAAAATGCATACTTTTTGAGTTATAAATTTTTTTGTAAGTTTCGGTTTTCGACTGTAACTTTGTTATTTTAAATAAAACACCCGGTATATTAATACATTTTTGAAATCTACGTAAAATTTCAGAATACTTTTGTCTAAAAACTTTTTTCGAAAAATGCATACTTTTTGAGTTATTAATTTTTTTTGTAGGTTTCGGTTTTCGACTGTAACTTAGTTATTTTAAATAAAACACCCTGTATATTAATACATTTTTGAAATCTACGTGAATTTTTAATATACTTTTGTCTAAAAACTTTTTTCGAAAAATGCATACTTTTTGAGTTATTAATTTTTTTTGTAGGTTTCGGTTTTCGACTGTAACTTTGTTATTTTAAATAAAACACCCTGTATATTAATACATTTTCGAAATCTACGTAAAATTTCAGAATACTTTTGTCTAAAAACTTTTTTCGAAAAATGCATACTTTTTGAGTTATTAATTTTTATGTATGTTTCGGTTTTCGACTGTAACTTTGTTATTTTAAATAAAACATCCTGTATATTAATACATTTTTGAAATCTACGTAAAATTTCAGTATACTTTTGTCTGAAAACTTTTTTCGAAAAAAGCATACTTTTTGAGTTATTAATTTTTTTGTATGTTTCGGTTTTCGACTGTAACTTTGTTATTTTAAATAAAACACCCTGTATATTAACACATTTTTGAAATCTACGTAAAATTTCAGAATACTTTTGTCTAAAAACTTTTTTCGAAAAATGCATACTTTTTGAGTTATTAATTTTTTTTGTAGGTTTCGTTTTTCGACTGTAACTTTGTTATTTTAAATAAAACACCCTGTATATTAATACCTTTTTGAAATCTACGTAAAATTTCAGTATACTTTTGTCTAAAAACTTTTTTCGAAAAATGCATACTTTTTGAGTTATTAATTTTTTTTGTTATTTCGGTTTTCGACTGTAACTTTGTTATTTTAAATAAAACATCCTGTATATTAATACATTTTTGAAATCTACGTAAAATTTCAGTATACTTTTGTCTGAAAACTTTTTTCGAAAAATGCATACTTTTTGAGTTATTAATTTTTTTTGTAGGTTTCGGTTTTCGACTGTAACTTTGTTATTTTAAATAAAACACCCTGTATATTAATACATTTTCGAAATCTACGTAAAATTTCAGAATACTTTTGTCTAAAAACTTTTTTCGAAAAATGCATACTTTTTGAGTTATAAATTTTTTTGTAAGTTTCGGTTTTCGACTGTAACTTTGTTATTTTAAATAAAACACCCGGTATATTAATACATTTTTGAAATCTACGTAAAATTTCAGAATACTTTTGTCTAAAAACTTTTTTCGAAAAATGCATACTTTTTGAGTTATTAATTTTTTTTGTAGGTTTCGGTTTTCGACTGTAACTTAGTTATTTTAAATAAAACACCCTGTATATTAATACATTTTTGAAATCTACGTGAATTTTTAATATACTTTTGTCTAAAAACTTTTTTCGAAAAATGCATACTTTTTGAGTTATTAATTTTTTTTGTAGGTTTCGGTTTTCGACTGTAACTTTGTTATTTTAAATAAAACACCCTGTATATTAATACATTTTCGAAATCTACGTAAAATTTCAGAATACTTTTGTCTAAAAACTTTTTTCGAAAAATGCATACTTTTTGAGTTATTAATTTTTATGTATGTTTCGGTTTTCGACTGTAACTTTGTTATTTTAAATAAAACATCCTGTATATTAATACATTTTTGAAATCTACGTAAAATTTCAGTATACTTTTGTCTGAAAACTTTTTTCGAAAAAAGCATACTTTTTGAGTTATTAATTTTTTTGTATGTTTCGGTTTTCGACTGTAACTTTGTTATTTTAAATAAAACACCCTGTATATTAACACATTTTTGAAATCTACGTAAAATTTCAGAATACTTTTGTCTAAAAACTTTTTTCGAAAAATGCATACTTTTTGAGTTATTAATTTTTTTTGTAGGTTTCGTTTTTCGACTGTAACTTTGTTATTTTAAATAAAACACCCTGTATATTAATACCTTTTTGAAATCTACGTAAAATTTCAGTATACTTTTGTCTAAAAACTTTTTTCGAAAAATGCATACTTTTTGAGTTATTAATTTTTTTTGTAGGTTTCGGTTTTCGACTGTAACTTTGTTATTTTAAATAAAACACCCTGTATATTAATACATTTTCGAAATCTACGTAAAATTTCAGAATACTTTTGTCTAAAAACTTTTTTCGAAAAATGCATACTTTTTGAGTTATTAATTTTTTTTGTAGGTTTCGGTTTTCGACTGTAACTTTGTTATTTTAAATAAAACACCCTGTATATTAATACATTTTCGAAATCTACGTAAAATTTCAGAATACTTTTGTCTAAAAACTTTTTTCGAAAAATGCATACTTTTTGAGTTATTAATTTTTTTTGTAGGTTTCGGTTTTCGACTGTAACTTTGTTATTTTAAATAAAACATCCTGTATATTAATACATTTTTGAAATCTACGTAAAATTTCAGAATACTTTTGTCTAAAAACTTTTTTCGAAAAATGCATACTTTTTGAGTTATAAATTTTTTTGTAAGTTTCGGTTTTCGACTGTAACTTTGTTATTTTAAATAAAACACCCGGTATATTAATACATTTTTGAAATCTACGTAAAATTTCAGAATACTTTTGTCTAAAAACTTTTTTCGAAAAATGCATACTTTTTGAGTTATTAATTTTTTTTGTAGGTTTCGGTTTTCGACTGTAACTTAGTTATTTTAAATAAAACACCCTGTATATTAATACATTTTTGAAATCTACGTGAATTTTTAATATACTTTTGTCTAAAAACTTTTTTCGAAAAATGCATACTTTTTGAGTTATTAATTTTTTTGTACGTTTCGGTTTTCGACTGTAACTTTGTTATTTTAAATAAAACACCCTGTATACTAATACATTTTTGAAATCTACGTAAAATTTCAGTATACTTTTGTCTGAAAACTTTTTTCGAAAAATGCATACTTTTTGAGTTATTAATTTTTATGTATGTTTCGGTTTTCGACTGTAACTTTGTTATTTTAAATAAAACATCCTGTATATTAATACATTTTTGAAATCTACGTAAAATTTCAGAATACTTTTGTCTAAAAACTTTTTTCGAAAAATGCATACTTTTTGAGTTATTAATTTTTTTGTATGTTTCGGTTTTCGACTGTAACTTTGTTATTTTAAATAAAACACCCTGTATATTAACACATTTTTGAAATCTACGTAAAATTTCAGAATACTTTTGTCTAAAAACTTTTTTCGAAAAATGCATACTTTTTGAGTTATTAATTTTTTTTGTAGGTTTCGTTTTTCGACTGTAACTTTGTTATTTTAAATAAAACACCCTGTATATTAATACCTTTTTGAAATCTACGTAAAATTTCAGTATACTTTTGTCTAAAAACTTTTTTCGAAAAATGCATACTTTTTGAGTTATTAATTTTTTTTGTAGGTTTCGTTTTTCGACTGTAACTTTGTTATTTTAAATAAAACACCCTGTATATTAATACCTTTTTGAAATCTACGTAAAATTTCAGAATACTTTTGTCTAAAAACTTTTTTCGAAAAATGCATACTTTTTGAGTTATTAATTTTTTTTGTAGGTTTCGTTTTTCGACTGTAACTTTGTTATTTTAAATAAAACACCCTGTATATTAATACCTTTTTGAAATCTACGTAAAATTTCAGTATACTTTTGTCTAAAAACTTTTTTCGAAAAATGCATACTTTTTGAGTTATTAATTTTTTTTGTTATTTCGGTTTTCGACTGTAACTTTGTTATTTTAAATAAAACATCCTGTATATTAATACATTTTTGAAATCTACGTAAAATTTCAGTATACTTTTGTCTGAAAACTTTTTTCGAAAAATGCATACTTTTTGAGTTATTAATTTTTTTGTATGTTTCGGTTTTCGACTGTAACTTTGTTATTTTAAATAAAACACCCTGTATATTAACACATTTTTGAAATCTACGTAAAATTTCAGAATACTTTTGTCTAAAAACTTTTTTCGAAAAATGCATACTTTTTGAGTTATTAATTTTTTTTGTAGGTTTCGTTTTTCGACTGTAACTTTGTTATTTTAAATAAAACACCCAGTATATTAATACCTTTTTGAAATCTACGTAAAATTTCAGTATACTTTTGTCTAAAAACTTTTTTCGAAAAATGCATACTTTTTGAGTTATTAATTTTTTTTGTTATTTCGGTTTTCGACTGTAACTTTGTTATTTTAAATAAAACATCCTGTATATTAATACATTTTTGAAATCTACGTAAAATTTCAGAATACTTTTGTCTAAAAACTTTTTTCGAAAAATGCATACTTTTTGAGTTATTAATTTTTTTTGTTATTTCGGTTTTCGACTGTAACTTTGTTATTTTAAATAAAACATCCTGTATATTAATACATTTTTGAAATCTACGTAAAATTTCAGTATACTTTTGTCTGAAAACTTTTTTCGAAAAATGCATACTTTTTGAGTTATTAATTTTTTTGTATGTTTCGGTTTTCGACTGTAACTTTGTTATTTTAAATAAAACACCCTGTATATTAACACATTTTTAAATCTACGTAAAATTTCAGAATACTTTTGTCTAAAAACTTTTTTCGAAAAATGCATACTTTTTGAGTTATTAATTTTTTTTGTAGGTTTCGTTTTTCGACTGTAACTTTGTTATTTTAAATAAAACACCCTGTATATTAATACCTTTTTGAAATCTACGTAAAATTTCAGTATACTTTTGTCTAAAAACTTTTTTCGAAAAATGCATACTTTTTGAGTTATTAATTTTTTTTGTAGGTTTCGTTTTTCGACTGTAACTTTGTTATTTTAAATAAAACACCCTGTATATTAATACCTTTTTGAAATCTACGTAAAATTTCAGAATACTTTTGTCTAAAAACTTTTTTCGAAAAATGCATACTTTTTGAGTTATTAATTTTTTTTGTAGGTTTCGTTTTTCGACTGTAACTTTGTTATTTTAAATAAAACACCCTGTATATTAATACCTTTTTGAAATCTACGTAAAATTTCAGTATACTTTTGTCTAAAAACTTTTTTCGAAAAATGCATACTTTTTGAGTTATTAATTTTTTTTGTTATTTCGGTTTTCGACTGTAACTTTGTTATTTTAAATAAAACATCCTGTATATTAATACATTTTTGAAATCTACGTAAAATTTCAGTATACTTTTGTCTGAAAACTTTTTTCGAAAAATGCATACTTTTTGAGTTATTAATTTTTTTGTATGTTTCGGTTTTCGACTGTAACTTTGTTATTTTAAATAAAACACCCTGTATATTAACACATTTTTGAAATCTACGTAAAATTTCAGAATACTTTTGTCTAAAAACTTTTTTCGAAAAATGCATACTTTTTGAGTTATTAATTTTTTTTGTAGGTTTCGTTTTTCGACTGTAACTTTGTTATTTTAAATAAAACACCCTGTATATTAATACCTTTTTGAAATCTACGTAAAATTTCAGTATACTTTTGTCTAAAAACTTTTTTCGAAAAATGCATACTTTTTGAGTTATTAATTTTTTTTGTTATTTCGGTTTTCGACTGTAACTTTGTTATTTTAAATAAAACATCCTGTATATTAATACATTTTTGAAATCTACGTAAAATTTCAGAATACTTTTGTCTAAAAACTTTTTTCGAAAAATGCATACTTTTTGAGTTATTAATTTTTTTTGTTATTTCGGTTTTCGACTGTAACTTTGTTATTTTAAATAAAACATCCTGTATATTAATACATTTTTGAAATCTACGTAAAATTTCAGTATACTTTTGTCTGAAAACTTTTTTCGAAAAATGCATACTTTTTGAGTTATTAATTTTTTTGTATGTTTCGGTTTTCGACTGTAACTTTGTTATTTTAAATAAAACACCCTGTATATTAACACATTTTTGAAATCTACGTAAAATTTCAGAATACTTTTGTCTAAAAACTTTTTTCGAAAAATGCATACTTTTTGAGTTATTAATTTTTTTTGTAGGTTTCGTTTTTCGACTGTAACTTTGTTATTTTAAATAAAACACCCTGTATATTAATACCTTTTTGAAATCTACGTAAAATTTCAGTATACTTTTGTCTAAAAACTTTTTTGGAAAAATGCATACTTTTTGAGTTATTAATTTTTTTTGTAGGTTTCGTTTTTCGACTGTAACTTTGTTATTTTAAATAAAACACCCTGTATATTAATACCTTTTTGAAATCTACGTAAAATTTCAGTATACTTTTGTCTAAAAACTTTTTTCGAAAAATGCATACTTTTTGAGTTATTAATTTTTTTTGTTATTTCGGTTTTCGACTGTAACTTTGTTATTTTAAATAAAACACCCTGTATATTAATACATTTTCGAAATCTACGTAAAATTTCAGAATACTTTTGTCTAAAAACTTTTTTCTTTTCGAAAAATGCATACTTTTTGAGTTATAAATTTTTTTGTAAGTTTCGGTTTTCGACTGTAACTTTGTTATTTTAAATAAAACATCCTGTATATTAATACATTTTTGAAATCTACGTAAAATTTCAGTATACTTTTGTCTGAAAACTTTTTTCGAAAAATGCATACTTTTTGAGTTATTAATTTTTTTGTATGTTTCGGTTTTCGACTGTAACTTTGTTATTTTAAATAAAACACCCTGTATATTAACACATTTTTGAAATCTACGTAAAATTTCAGAATACTTTTGTCTAAAAACTTTTTTCGAAAAATGCATACTTTTTGAGTTATTAATTTTTTTTGTAGGTTTCGTTTTTCGACTGTAACTTTGTTATTTTAAATAAAACACCCTGTATATTAATACCTTTTTGAAATCTACGTAAAATTTCAGTATACTTTTGTCTAAAAACTTTTTTCGAAAAATGCATACTTTTTGAGTTATTAATTTTTTTTGTTATTTCGGTTTTCGACTGTAACTTTGTTATTTTAAATAAAACATCCTGTATATTAATACATTTTTGAAATCTACGTAAAATTTCAGAATACTTTTGTCTAAAAACTTTTTTCGAAAAATGCATACTTTTTGAGTTATTAATTTTTTTTGTTATTTCGGTTTTCGACTGTAACTTTGTTATTTTAAATAAAACATCCTGTATATTAGTACATTTTTGAAATCTACGTAAAATTTCAGTATACTTTTGTCTGAAAACTTTTTTCGAAAAATGCATACTTTTTGAGTTATTAATTTTTTTGTATGTTTCGGTTTTCGACTGTAACTTTGTTATTTTAAATAAAACACCCTGTATATTAACACATTTTTGAAATCTACGTAAAATTTCAGAATACTTTTGTCTAAAAACTTTTTTCGAAAAATGCATACTTTTTGAGTTATTAATTTTTTTTGTAGGTTTCGTTTTTCGACTGTAACTTTGTTATTTTAAATAAAACACCCTGTATATTAATACCTTTTTGAAATCTACGTAAAATTTCAGTATACTTTTGTCTAAAAACTTTTTTCGAAAAATGCATACTTTTTGAGTTATTAATTTTTTTTGTTATTTCGGTTTTCGACTGTAACTTTGTTATTTTAAATAAAACATCCTGTATATTAATACATTTTTGAAATCTACGTAAAATTTCAGAATACTTTTGTCTAAAAACTTTTTTCGAAAAATGCATACTTTTTGAGTTATTAATTTTTTTTGTAGGTTTCGTTTTTCGACTGTAACTTTGTTATTTTAAATAAAACACCCTGTATATTAATACCTTTTTGAAATCTACGTAAAATTTCAGTATACTTTTGTCTAAAAACTTTTTTCGAAAAATGCATACTTTTTGAGTTATTAATTTTTTTTGTAGGTTTCGTTTTTCGACTGTAACTTTGTTATTTTAAATAAAACACCCTGTATATTAATACCTTTTTGAAATCTACGTAAAATTTCAGAATACTTTTGTCTAAAAACTTTTTTCGAAAAATGCATACTTTTTGAGTTATTAATTTTTTTTGTAGGTTTCGTTTTTCGACTGTAACTTTGTTATTTTAAATAAAACACCCTGTATATTAATACCTTTTTGAAATCTACGTAAAATTTCAGTATACTTTTGTCTAAAAACTTTTTTCGAAAAATGCATACTTTTTGAGTTATTAATTTTTTTTGTTATTTCGGTTTTCGACTGTAACTTTGTTATTTTAAATAAAACATCCTGTATATTAATACATTTTTGAAATCTACGTAAAATTTCAGAATACTTTTGTCTAAAAACTTTTTTCGAAAAATGCATACTTTTTGAGTTATTAATTTTTTTGTAAAAAAATTGACCGTTGCAAACCCTTATAAATTATTTTTTTACGAAGAAACCCTTAAAGATACGAAAATCGTTTCTGTTTGGCTGCTTTTAGCAAAGTCAGACATATTTGAACCTATGTTGAAAAACTTTTGATACAGGGTGTGTATAAAAAGTTTAACTTCATTTTAATAAAAAGTTCATCGAATTAAATCATTTATAACAATAATAATATGTGCTACAAAATTTAATGGAAAATTAAATCCAAAGGAAAAAAGTCTAATATTATTAAAAAATTGCTCCTTTGAATTTAAATGCGTTTTTCAACCCTTCTCAGTACGCCTTCATTCGTCGCACGACTTACCATCATTTCATAAAGGAAATTGAAGGCATTTCGAATGCTTAGCCCACAATCTTCTCTAGTCTTGTGAGTAAAACTCTTGTTTTAACCCAAACATAAAAATTTTAATGATTTTACTATAAGCATTTTGCCATATACAGATATACGTCGTTGGACACCCGGTATAAATATTCAATAGACGAAATTATACCTACGAATTCTTCACGCCTATTAGTCTTTGGTTTTGTTCTGGTTTAAATAATACGCCACATGAAACAATTGAGTGTGGTTGTATAGATTCTAATTAACCCCAGTTAACACACGCAAAAACGTCATTTATGATTTACCATGCTGTATATTGTTGGAATGGTCAGTTTCGATATTTAGAACAAATGTTAATTCCAATATAAAATTTTATTTTATATTATAAATTTTAAGATAGTTCTGGAATTTCCTGTAACTATATTAATTATTATATATTCTTTCAAGGATTAGTTTGAATGATTATTATTTTTTACACAACGTTAATGACCTCTTTGACAGTGGTATAGATTGTGCGTAAAATTTACATAATAAAAACCTTTCCGAGAAAATGAAACGTTTCAGGATTTTCATTCATTCGTAACTTGCTGATGTCATCGCTGTAAACGATTCTAAATTTATAATGAGATCTTTGTGCGATATGCGTCTTAGATCGCACTACATCTAACTTTAAGTGAAAATGAATTTAGCGAATATAACGAGTGATTTTTTTGCTGATACATTTATGGAAAGATGACGATTGAATCGTGTCTTGTGTCATTATCAAATCATGATTCGACTTACGAACGAACAACAGTTACAAAGTATTGAATTTCACTATCAAAGGATTTGGATCTAAAGATACGGCTGGTGCAAGAATTGAAGCCAGTCGATCTCCCACAACGTCTAACATTTGTTGAATGGGCGCTGGTAAAGTTGGAGGAAGATCCATTTTTTTATCGAAAGCTCATTTCTGGTTGAATGTATACGTCAACTAGCAAAATTGTCGTATCTAGAGTGAAGACCAGCCTCAGAAATATTGCAAGAGCTACCAATACATCCCGAAAAAGTCACTGTTTGGTGTGGATTATGGGTCGGTGGCATCATCTTCAAAAACGACGATGGTCGGAACGTTACTGTGAATCGCAATCGGTACCGTGTTATGATTGACGATTTTTTTTGACGGTGTCACATACCGTACGGCCAAATTGAGAGCCGCCTCACGTTTGGGGCCCCTCAAATGGCCGCCTAGATCGTGTGATTTAACGGCTTTGGACTACTTCTTATGGTTCTATGTTAAGGCTAATGTCTACAGGAATAAACCAGCAACGATTGACGCAATGGAAGCCAATATTGAAGCATGTATTCGTGAAATACCGTACGATATGTTGGAGAGATTGTGCCAAAATCGGACTTTGCTCATGGGCTATCTAAAGCGGAGCTGCGGTCAACATTTGCATGAAATCATCTTCATCCAGTAAATTATACTGATCGTTCTATCGATTCCAATAAAGATTTCTTCATTTTATTCAAATTTTTTGTGGTGTCTCTCAAAATCAAATCCTATACCTCTTAAAAAATCACTGATTGTATGTTTACCGAGGAAGTACTGAAGTATTGAATCATTCTGTTCATATCACGAGATCTGAACGATTTTCTACGAAGCTATACTGTTTAAAAAAATATCTTATTACATTTTGTATTAACGTACATTGTAAAATAAGTACTGAATACAATAAAATAAAAAAATATAACTGCCAGTCTTGTAGAAATACCAGCAAACCGTTCAAAGCTTTCAAAGATTTCTTTCATTTTCCATTAGATTTCATTCGTGACTGTCATACCTGTACTTGGACTATTCAACTACATGTATCGACATTTTTCAAATGTTTTCAAATCGCTTCCTCCACACTCAAAATCATAAGGTGATGTCATTCAATGATTATGAATACATACCTTGTCATTAACTTGCTGATACCGATCTTATTAATACTGTGTTGAATCCATCGATGTTTATGTGAAATCAGGTCAATATTTTCTTTCGTTACAGCGATTGTCTCGTACTCAGTTAATTGCCGTATATCGAATAGACAGAGTGCTTATTTGGTGTTAATATTGAGAGTTATAATTTGAACCAAGACAGACATTTTATTCAGAAACATACCTCTATCACTTTTCAAATGAAATGTTTTTGATATCACTACCAGTTGTTTATTTTAATGAAAATTGATTTTATCATTTTCCTTTGATTCCAAGTAATAAAATATTATTAGAACTATTTCAAAATTCTGTTTTGCAAAAATTATTTCTGTTCATTTGTTTAATCACACTCCCCGTTATATTTATTATTGGTGTTGAATCTGGTTTGAAAGGTTTCGGTATGAATATAATCAAAACTATATTTACATTTTTATTACATAAATTGCGGTTTTTAATTTTATACACGAAAAATATTGCAATGCAAACTGAACAGAAGGTTTCTTCATGTTTTTCATTCAATAAAGTTAAGAAACTGAATTTTTATAACTTTCCTTTGCTGCTAATAGATGGCGATTACTTATAAACATCCGTAGACTTGAGAGTTCGAGTATTCAAAACATCGAATGAAGTCTAAAAACAAGGAAAAACATGTTTCTTCTTTCTGTGGTACATTGCGATCGCGGGCCTTATTGATACGGCCCAGGGGCCGAAAGCAGCCCGCGGGCCATATCTTTGACATGACTGGATTAGATGGATCATCAGCTGATATTAACCCAAAACATAACAGTTTCCGAACGTTTTTATCAATTTTTGCTGGCCAAATGGACCTACATGATCTACAAAAACCTTTTCTGATTTCTATTAATTTTTTAATGCGTTAATGTTTCTATGCTATTCATTCAATTGAATAATAGATTCTAAATGTATGATATTAAATTATTATTCAGCGAATTGCTCACATTTTGTTCCAAATTTTAATGACTAAAAGTATAAAACCCGAAAGCTTCAGTACTCTATCAATTATGCTGATTATGGGAACTAATTATAGACAACCATATAAAAGGAATTGATAATGTTGAAGTTCGAAAAAACATTAACAAACGAGACAACTCGTCAGCTGATTCCATTGACCCATTGGTCTGCCGGGGCAGAAAGGATCCTATCAAATGATAACGATCCGTTTCCGAATAACCGTGAACGTGATCTATAGGTTGATTTCCATTTTGATCATGATCATAGTTTCCGAAAAGTCGTTATCCTCAAGGGCAGCACTTTCAACAGTCCGCGTTATCGATTAAGAAGAATTGTGATTGACTTTCAACCAAAATTTTCGTTAAATGAAAATCATAAAATAATGATTCTGAAGGAATTTCGTATTTTCCAAAAAAAAACAATTCGAATTAAATAGGAATTTTTCAAAAATTTTTAGGAAGACTGAAATGAAGCTCCCGAATACATTAAAGCTAATTACAGGTATAAGAATTTGAACAAAAATAATGATAAATTAAATTGAAAATTTCAAAATATGTAATACAAGGTAATAGTGGAGATATTGACAACATTTCAACATAATTAATACATCATTTGAAAATTAATGTAAATGCAAATCTTATATATTAAAAAAATTGATGATTTTCATTCCGGGTCCGTTCAGGCGTTCTACCCAATCGATTTGCTTAATTTTTTTTTTCCAATGGAAGGTATTGATGCACAGATCAGCCATCAACCATCGGATTTCATCTAATTTTCACCATTCTCAAGTTATACTCAAATGCGATTTCCCTGTGTACATTACTTATGGGAGTTTTTCACATACACACGTTCTATCCTCAATATCTCAGGTTCTATTCAAGACAGAGACTTCGTTTTGATTTAAGAACACTCGCTGAAACACCTTCTTTCTTTTGAACTTTTGCCCATTTAAATCGGTTGAGTTGGAAAGGAGCTAGGCGTGGACATTCAATGCGGTGTTATGAATTTTTGTGGGTTTTTGGCAATTTCTCTACATTCAAAGATCTATATCTCAGGTTCTAATATAGCTACAGAGTTCGTTTTGGTTTGAAAACACTCATTGAAAAACCTTCTTTCTTTTGAGTTTTGAGTTTTTCAAAACTTAAATCGGTTGAGTTGGAGAGGAGCTAGGCGCGGACATTCAATGTGGAGTTATGGATTTTTGTGGGTTTTTGGCAATTTTTCTACATTCAAAGATTTATATCTCAGGTTCTAATATAGCTACAGAGTTCGTTTTGGTTTGAAAACACTTGTTGAAAAACCTTCTTTCTTTTGAGTTTTTCAAAACTTAAATCGGTTGAGATGGAGAGGAGGTAGGCGCGGACATTCAATGTGGAGTTATGGATTTTTGTAGATTTTTGGCAACTTTTCTACATTCAAAGATTTATATCTCAGGTTCTAATATAGCTACAGAGTTCGTTTTGGTTTGAAAACACTCGTTGAAAAACCTTCTTTCTTTTGAGTTTTTCAAAACTTAAATCGGTTGAGTTGGAGAGGAGGTAGGCGCGGACATTCAATGTGGAGTTATGGATTTTTGTAGGTTTTTGGCAATTTTTCTACATTCAAAGATCTATATCTCAGGTTCTATTATAGCTACAGAGTTTGTTTTGGTTTAAGAACACTAGCTTAAGCATCCTCTTTCTTTTGAGCTTTTGCCCATTTAAATCGGTTGAGTTGGAGAGGAGCTAGGCGCGGACATTCAATGTGGAGTTATGGATTTTTGTATGTTTTTGGCAATTTTTCTACATTCAAAGATCCATATCTCAGGTTCTATTATAGCTACAGAGTTCGTTTTGGTTTGAAAACACTCGTTGAAAAACCTTCTTTCTTTTGAGTTTTTCAAAACTTAAATCGGTTGAGATGGAGAGGAGGTAGGCGCGGACATTCAATGTGGAGTTATGGATTTTTGTATGTTTTTGGCAATTTTTCTACATTCAAAGATCTAAAATAGCTACAGAGTTCGTTCTTTTCTATTATAATGATTTCTGATACTTATTTAATGGATTCGATGCGAGCGAAGCCGCGGGTAAAAGCTAGTTATATGTTTAAAAACAAAAAATTAAAATATAAGTTCAAATAAAACATTAAACCGTGAAATAACATTTTCGAATCCAAATGCTAGTTTTTAATTTAGTATAAAAAACAACCGCATTCTACATATATTTTTATCATATAAAACAATAATACGAGGGTTGCCGATTAAGTGTTCAAATAGACAAATAAAATCTATAATTGGATATGACTTCACAGTTTTTCAAAATATTCTCCATTAAGATTAATAAACATTTGCATGCGTTTGAATCAATTGTCGAAGCATTTTTTCCATTCCGATTCAAGTACCTCCAAAACATGTGATTTGAACGCATCGACCGCTTCTTCGGATGTACAAAAACGTTGACCTTGAAATTTATTTTCGATATACGGGTGGCAAAAAAGTTTTTATTTGGACTGACGTGAGAGAACCCGGGATAACGATTCGTCTTCTGCGATTGGTTTCCCTGATTTTGTCAAGCATTTTTTTGGCAAAAAAATGCTGTTGTACCATTCAGATTTGATCGTTCTACATTTCTCTAATGAAAAAGTGGTGACATGTCCAGTTTTTCCAAAAATGCAGTCGATTGTTGTTTAGTTTCGGGTTCATATGCATAGATCTACGATTCGTTGCCTTCTTTGAACCAATTATGTCAAAAATATGCCAAATGTTGCTGTTGGTTCAGTCCACGTCGAAAGTCATAGTATTTTTTGACCAAGATGAATGTATCAAGTATCTGTAAATAATTCAAATAGCAGTCGTATGACAAAACGTTCTGAGTACGTTCACCCATTAAAATTGTCGAACAGATTTGACATATTCACATAAGTGTTGCCATATATCAAAACTTAAGTAGCAAACTTCGTCATAATGAAATTCTTCGAGTCGTCGCATTTTTTATCCACTAATTTGCTTCTATTTATATCAACAGTAATAAACCAGATCGTAATTGGCTTCCTTCAATTGCATTTTCTTCGTGACATAATTTGATTTACATTAATGCATAATATTATTGAGCCAGACATTTATTCTTTACGTTTATTACAATTATCTTTTATCGATAATATAAGTAGGCGTTTATGAATAAATAAGATCATGAATAATCAATTATTTGTATATTTTTCAAATTTAATTTGTGATTTTTACGGAAATTTTTCTACGGTTTATAACGATTAGAAAAGTAATAATCCATCAGAAGAATTCGTTAATGGTGCTTAATACCGCAAAAATATTTTATTGGAGGTTTAACATCAAACAGCAACTAAAATTTCTGGTATTTTTTTAGAAAAATGAATGAATTTGTAGGAGATTCATGAGAAATTATTTGATTTATTGAATTATTTACAATTTTCCACAATTTCAAAATTTCCGTAGAAAATATTTCGTGAAATCCATGTTCGCCAATAATTTAAAAAAATTGATCGAACGTATCGGGCGATATAAGTTGATTTTGATCTATTTATTTTTGTGCTTAAATTAGATTTTGTCCACAACGAAACGTGACAGAGAGTTGTGTTTATGTTATAGCATCGGCGCCTCGCTGTTTATCAACATTTTCCAAAAATATACTCGACACACTAAAATTAAACAAAATAAATTCCTTCATTAAAAATTCTTCAATATTTAATTATTTCACCATATGTTGTTGTTGTTCTTACAAACCCATATATTAATTCATAAAATATTTCGAACACTTCATTTACTACATAGATTAAAAATTTCTCATAAAATTTTTTTGAGTTTTTCTAATATAAACGTAGTTTTATTGTCGTTCTCATTATTGTATTGAAAAGCTCATTTTTTCTTTCTTCCATTTCGTCATCATCGTTGAAGTTTTGACCACTAAGGAAAAATTTTAGGCATAAGACGAGATGGAAGTCGCTAAGTACAAAGTCCGAGGATGATTAAACACGTCGCAGCTAAATTTCCGTACGAGTTTTGTTTGTCATGTTCACAAAATGAGATCGGGGCGTTATCTTAGTAAAAAAACCAAAAAAAAAAGGATTTGAAAATGGCGTATATTTCTTCTGCTTCAGTCTAAGCAACAACAAAAATAGAAACGGGAATTATTTGTGGATATACCTCGTAGATGCGTCGTTACTTTAAAAATTATAATAATTGGAATTCGTTTATCATTAAAAACTGTGAAATGAAACATGAGTATTAGCACATAAATATTTATAGATTTATATAACCAGGGGGGGAACTCTGGTAGTTTTAGATTTGCAGCTTTCTTTCGAATTTTACGACTGTGAAATAATCAACATCAGATATGGTATAATTATACAAGTCTATTTATAATCATTATTATAATAAAAGTGATTAATTAGTTAATGCTTTTCTATTTGGATAATTTAATGGTAATACCGAAAAACATAATGGGAGATAATAAATACAATGTGTTAAAAAAGTAACGTAACGCCGAACACCAACGTTCTTTTTTGATATTGTTAAAAATAAAAAAATTGAAAACATTCTCATGGAATTGAAAGTTATAAATATACGGAAAATCAATGATTGATTTATTCTTTTCGTCAAAATTCAGTAATATCTAAGTGGATATTATACAAAACGGTCAAATATACTTCGAATTCATTCTTCAAATATTGACTAAAAAAAGTCTATAATTGAATACAAAGGCTATTAAGTTTAAAAATTCTGGATACATATACATTCCAAAACGTTCACTAGCTGTTGATTAAAACTAGAGTTTGTCATGAAACGTTTTGTTTATCGATAGTGTTTGATTTACTGATCTGATTTACGATTTACGCGTATTTCGAAAACAACTGTCGTTTGTCTTTAGAAACCGTTATTTTTGAAAACAAACTATCAACTTACTTCTAGAAACTGATTTTTTGAACAATAAATTTTCAAGCGTATTTAGAAAACTGTATTGTTCAAAAACAAATCGCCATTTGTATTGATTGTCTTTAAAACCTGAATTTTTCAAAAAAAAACGTCCGTAATTTGCCTTTAGAAACAGCATTTTTCAAAAATAACTGTCATTTGTCTTTAGAAACCGTTATTTTTGAAAACAAACTATCAACTTACTTCTAGAAACTGATTTTTTGAACAATAAATTTTCAAGCGTATTTAGAAAACTGTATTGTTCAAAAACAAATCGCCATTTGTATTGATTGTCTTTAAAACCTGAATTTTTCAAAAAAAAACGTCCGTAATTTGCCTTTAGAAACAGCATTTTTCAAAAATAACTGTCATTTGTCTTTAGAAACCGTTTTTTTGAACAATAAACCTTCAATTGTCATGAGAACAATGCCTTTTTCAAAAACAAATCGCCATTTGTATTCATTGTCTTTAAAACCTGAATTTTTCAAAAAAAAAACATCCGTAATTTGCCTTTAGAAACCGCATATTTCGAAAACAACTGTCATTTGTCTTTAGAAATCGTTTTTTTGAACAATAAACCTTCAATTGTCATGAGAAAAATGTCTTTTTCAAAAACAAATCGCAATTTGCCTTCATTTGCTTTTAAAATCTGAATTTTTCAAAAAAATATCTGTAATTTGTCTTTAGAAACCGTTTTTTTTTAAAACAAACTATCAACTGCTCCTAGAAACTGATTTTTTGAACAATAAATCTTCAAGCGTCTTTAGAAAACTGTATTGTTCAAAAACAAATCGCCATTTGTATTGATTGTCTCTAAAACCTGAATTTTTCAAAAAAGAAACATCCGTAATTTGCCTTTAGAAACAGCATTTTTCAAAAATAACTGTCATTTGTCTTTAGAAACCGTTTTTTTGAACAATAAACCTTCAATTGTCATGAGAAAAATGCCTTTTTCAAAAACAAATCCCAATTTGACTTAATTTGCTTTTAAAATCTGAATTTTTCAAAAAAATATCTGTCATTTGTCTTTAGAAACCGTTTTTTTAAAAAAACAAACTGTCAACTACTCCTAGAAACTGATTTTTTGAACAATAAATCTTCAAGCGTCTTTAGAAAACTGTATTGTTCAAAAACAAATCGCCATTTGTATTGATTGTCTCTAAAACCTGAATTTTTCAAAAAAGAAACATCCGTAATTTGCCTTTAGAAACAGCATTTTTCAAAAATAACTGTCATTTGTCTTTAGAAACCGTTTTTTTGAACAATAAACCTTCAATTGTCATGAGAAAAATGCCTTTTTCAAAAACAAATCCCAATTTGACTTAATTTGCTTTTAAAATCTGAATTTTTCAAAAAAATATCTGTCATTTGTCTTTAGAAACCGTTTTTTTAAAAAAACAAACTGTCAACTACTCCTAGAAACTGATTTTTTGAACAATAAATCTTCAAGCGTCTTTAGAAAACTGTATTGTTCAAAAACAAATCGCCATTTGTATTGATTGTCTCTAAAACCTGAATTTTTCAAAAAAGAAACATCCGTAATTTGCCTTTAGAAACAGCATTTTTCAAAAATAACTGTCATTTGTCTTTAGAAACCGTTTTTTTGAACAATAAACCTTCAATTGTCATGAGAAAAATGCCTTTTTCAAAAACAAATCGCCATTTGTATCCATTGTCTTTAAAACCTGAATTTTTCAAAAAAAAACATCCGTAATTTGCCTTTAGAAACCGCATATTTCGAAAACAACTGTCATTTGTCTTTAGAAATCGTTTTTTTGAACAATAAACCTTCAATTGTCATGAGAAAAATGCCTTTTTCAAAAACAAATCCCAATTTGACTTAATTTGCTTTTAAAATCTGAATTTTTCAAAAAAATATCTGTCATTTGTCTTTAGAAATCGTTTTTTTTAAAAACAAACTATCAACTGCTCCTAGAAACTGATTTTTTGAACAATAAATCTTCAAGCGTATTTAGAAAACTGTATTGTTCAAAAACAAATCGCCATTTGTATTGATTGTTTCTAAAACCTGAATTTTTCAAAAAAGAAACATCCGTAATTTGCCTTTAGAAACAGCATTTTTCAAAAATAACTGTCATTTGTCTTTAGAAATCGTTTTTTTGAACAATAAACCTTCAATTGTCATGAGAAAAATGCCTTTTTCAAAAACAAATCCCAATTTGACTTAATTTGCTTTTAAAATCTGAATTTTTCAAAAAAATATCTGTCATTTGTCTTTAGAAATCGTTTTTTTTAAAAACAAACTATCAACTGCTCCTAGAAACTGATTTTTTGAACAATAAATCTTCAAGCGTATTTAGAAAACTGTATTGTTCAAAAACAAATCGCCATTTGTATTGATTGTTTCTAAAACCTGAATTTTTCAAAAAAGAAACATCCGTAATTTGCCTTTAGAAACAGCATTTTTCAAAAATAACTGTCATTTGTCTTTAGAAACCGTTTTTTTGAACAATAAACCTTCAATTGTCATGAGAAAAATGCCTTTTTCAAAAACAAATCGCCATTTGTATCCATTGTCTTTAAAACCTGAATTTTTCAAAAAAAAAACATCCGTAATTTGCCTTTAGAAACCGCATATTTCGAAAACAACTGTCATTTGTCTTTAGAAATCGTTTTTTTGAACAATAAACCTTCAATTGTCATGAGAAAAATGCCTTTTTCAAAAACAAATCCCAATTTGACTTAATTTGCTTTTAAAATCTGAATTTTTCAAAAAAATATCTGTCATTTGTCTTTAGAAATCGTTTTTTTTAAAAACAAACTATCAACTGCTCCTAGAAACTGATTTTTTGAAAAATAAATCTTCAAGCGTATTTAGAAAACTGTATTGTTCAAAAACAAATCGCCATTTGTATTGATTGTTTCTAAAACCTGAATTTTTCAAAAAAGAAACATCCGTAATTTGCCTTTAGAAACAGCATTTTTCAAAAATAACTGTCATTTGTCTTTAGAAACCGTTTTTTTGAACAATAAACCTTCAATTGTCATGAGAAAAATGCCTTTTTCAAAAACAAATCGCCATTTGTATCCATTGTCTTTAAAACCTGAATTTTTCAAAAAAAAAACATCCGTAATTTGCCTTTAGAAACCGCATATTTCGAAAACAACTGTCATTTGTCTTTAGAAATCGTTTTTTTGAACAATAAACCTTCAATTGTCATGAGAAAAATGCCTTTTTCAAAAACAAATCCCAATTTGACTTAATTTGCTTTTAAAATCTGAATTTTTCAAAAAAATATCTGTCATTTGTCTTTAGAAATCGTTTTTTTTAAAAACAAACTATCAACTGCTCCTAGAAACTGATTTTTTGAACAATAAATCTTCAAGCGTATTTAGAAAACTGTATTGTTCAAAAACAAATCGCCATTTGTATTGATTGTTTCTAAAACCTGAATTTTTCAAAAAAGAAACATCCGTAATTTGCCTTTAGAAACAGCATTTTTCAAAAATAACTGTCATTTGTCTTTAGAAACCGTTTTTTTGAACAATAAACCTTCAATTGTCATGAGAAAAATGCCTTTTTCAAAAACAAATCCCAATTTGACTTAATTTGCTTTTAAAATCTGAATTTTTCAAAAAAATATCTGTCATTTGTCTTTAGAAATCGTTTTTTTTAAAAACAAACTATCAACTGCTCCTAGAAACTGATTTTTTGAACAATAAATCTTCAAGCGTATTTAGAAAACTGTATTGTTCAAAAACAAATCGCCATTTGTATTGATTGTTTCTAAAACCTGAATTTTTCAAAAAAGAAACATCCGTAATTTGCCTTTAGAAACAGCATTTTTCAAAAATAACTGTCATTTGTCTTTAGAAACCGTTTTTTTGAACAATAAACCTTCAATTGTCATGAGAAAAATGCCTTTTTCAAAAACAAATCGCCATTTGTATCCATTGTCTTTAAAACCTGAATTTTTCAAAAAAAAAACATCCGTAATTTGCCTTTAGAAACCGCATATTTCGAAAACAACTGTCATTTGTCTTTAGAAATCGTTTTTTTGAACAATAAACCTTCAATTGTCATGAGAAAAATGCCTTTTTCAAAAACAAATCCCAATTTGACTTAATTTGCTTTTAAAATCTGAATTTTTCAAAAAAATATCTGTCATTTGTCTTTAGAAATCGTTTTTTTTAAAAACAAACTATCAACTGCTCCTAGAAACTGATTTTTTGAACAATAAATCTTCAAGCGTATTTAGAAAACTGTATTGTTCAAAAACAAATCGCCATTTGTATTGATTGTTTCTAAAACCTGAATTTTTCAAAAAAGAAACATCCGTAATTTGCCTTTAGAAACAGCATTTTTCAAAAATAACTGTCATTTGTCTTTAGAAACCGTTTTTTTGAACAATAAACCTTCAATTGTCATGAGAAAAATGCCTTTTTCAAAAACAAATCGCCATTTGTATCCATTGTCTTTAAAACCTGAATTTTTCAAAAAAAAAAACATCCGTAATTTGCCTTTAGAAACCGCATATTTCGAAAACAACTGTCATTTGTCTTTAGAAATCGTTTTTTTGAACAATAAACCTTCAATTGTCATGAGAAAAATGCCTTTTTCAAAAACAAATCCCAATTTGACTTAATTTGCTTTTAAAATCTGAATTTTTCAAAAAAATATCTGTCATTTGTCTTTAGAAATCGTTTTTTTTAAAAACAAACTATCAACTGCTCCTAGAAACTGATTTTTTGAACAATAAATCTTCAAGCGTATTTAGAAAACTGTATTGTTCAAAAACAAATCGCCATTTGTATTGATTGTTTCTAAAACCTGAATTTTTCAAAAAAGAAACATCCGTAATTTGCCTTTAGAAACAGCATTTTTCAAAAATAACTGTCATTTGTCTTTAGAAACCGTTTTTTTGAACAATAAACCTTCAATTGTCATGAGAAAAATGCCTTTTTCAAAAACAAATCGCCATTTGTATCCATTGTCTTTAAAACCTGAATTTTTCAAAAAAAAAAACATCCGTAATTTGCCTTTAGAAACCGCATATTTCGAAAACAACTGTCATTTGTCTTTAGAAATCGTTTTTTTGAACAATAAACCTTCAATTGTCATGAGAAAAATGCCTTTTTCAAAAACAAATCCCAATTTGACTTAATTTGCTTTTAAAATCTGAATTTTTCAAAAAAATATCTGTCATTTGTCTTTAGAAATCGTTTTTTTTAAAAACAAACTATCAACTGCTCCTAGAAACTGATTTTTTGAACAATAAATCTTCAAGCGTATTTAGAAAACTGTATTGTTCAAAAACAAATCGCCATTTGTATTGATTGTCTCTAAAACCTGAATTTTTCAAAAAAGAAACATCCGTAATTTGCCTTTAGAAACAGCATTTTTCAAAAATAACTGTCATTTGTCTTTAGAAATCGTTTTTTTGAACAATAAACCTTCAATTGTCATGAGAAAAATGCCTTTTTCAAAAACAAATCCCAATTTGACTTAATTTGCTTTTAAAATCTGAATTTTTCAAAAAAATATCTGTCATTTGTCTTTAGAAACCGTTTTTTTAAAGAAACAAACTGTCAACTACTCCTAGAAACTGATTTTTTGAACAATAAATCTTCAAGCGTCTTTAGAAAACTGTATTGTTCAAAAACAAATCGCCATTTGTATTGATTGTCTCTAAAACCTGAATTTTTCAAAAAAGAAACATCCGTAATTTGCCTTTAGAAACAGCATTTTTCAAAAATAACTGTCATTTGTCTTTAGAAACCGTTTTTTTGAACAATAAACCTTCAATTGTCATGAGAAAAATGCCTTTTTCAAAAACAAATCGCCATTTGTATCCATTGTCTTTAAAACCTGAATTTTTCAAAAAAAAAAACATCCGTAATTTGCTTTTAGAAACCGCATATTTCGAAAATAACTGTCATTTGTCTTTAGAAACCGTTTTTTTTGAACAATAAACCTTCAATTGTCATGAGAAAAATGCCTTTTTCAAAAACAAATCCCAATTTGACTTAATTTGCTTTTAAAATCTGAATTTTTCAAAAAAATATCTGTCATTTGTCTTTAGAAATCGTTTTTTTTAAAAACAAACTATCAACTGCTCCTAGAAACTGATTTTTTGAACAATAAATCTTCAAGCGTATTTAGAAAACTGTATTGTTCAAAAACAAATCGCCATTTGTATTGATTGTCTCTAAAACCTGAATTTTTCAAAAAAGAAACATCCGTAATTTGCCTTTAGAAACAGCATTTTTCAAAAATAACTGTCATTTGTCTTTAGAAACCGTTTTTTTGAACAATAAACCTTCAATTGTCATGAGAAAAATGCCTTTTTCAAAAACAAATCGCAATTTGCCTTCATTTGCTTTTAAAATCTGAATTTTTCAAAAAAATATCTGTAATTTGTCTTTAGAAACCGTTTTTTTTTTAAAACAAACTATCAACTGCTCCTAGAAACTGATTTTTTGAACAATAAATCTTCAAGCGTATTTAGAAAACTGTATTGTTCAAAAACAAATCGCCATTTGTATTCATTTGCTTTTAAAACCTGAATTTTTCAAAAAAAAAACATCCGTAATTTGCATTTAGAAACCGCATTTTTCAAAAAAAAACTGTCATTTGTCTTTAGAAACCGTTTTTTTTGAACAATAAACTTTCAATTGTCATGAGAAAAATGCCTTTTTCAAAAACAAATCGCAATTTGCCTTCATTTGCTTTTAAAATCTGAATTTTTCAAAAAAATATCTGTAATTTGTCTTTAGAAACCGTTTTTTTTTAAAAACAAACTGTCAACTGCTCCTAGAAACTGATTTTTTGAACAATAAATCTTCAAGCGTATTTAGAAAACTGTATTTTTCAAAAACAAATCGCCATTTGTATTCATTTGCTTTTAAAACCTGAATTTTTCAAAAAAAAAACATCCGTAATTTGCATTTAGAAACCGCATTTTTCAAAAACAACTGTCATTTGTCTTTAGAAACCGTTTTTTTTTAAAAAACAAACTGTCAACTACTCCTAGAAACTGATTTTTTGAACAATAAATCTTCAAGCGTATTTAGAAAACTGTATTTTTCAAAAACAAATCGCCATTTGTATTCATTTACCTTTAAAACGGGTATAAGCTAGTTTATATATGAAACTAACAACATTTCAACTTTTCATTGACTATATCTCTTGAGTCAAGTTTGTAGTGACATGTCCCAAGGGAAATAGTATTTTTATTGTCAGAAGTTGACATTTTGTTTGAATGTATTGCTGATCATTTTCAACAAAACTCTCATTGATAGCAGTGAAGGATGCCCGGGTAATTAATCTAAAAATTAATAACGGAAACAAAAAAACATCTATTATTTTATGGACTTTAGACAATGATTTTGAATAATTTAACAAAAAGAAATTCAATAAAAATCGTTTTAACTGTTTTGTGCACAATTTTATATGTTTAACTGATGTGATGTCTTTACTGTCAATATTATCTTAGGGATTTCTATTCAAATAATTGCGGCAAAAAAGCCAATGTGGGAATTTAGAAAATATTGTAAATAAAGGTCATAAACGAAACTGTGAATGACCTGTTTTTAATGTTTTACATAATCGAATTTTTGAATAATACATCATGTTTTTTATATAGGTACCGCACCCAATAAAACATGTAAATGGTTTCTTATAAAAAAATAGAAGATATTGAGAAAAAGTGTTATTTTTTATATTAGATATTTGTTATTTTATCCATGAGAAATGTTGAAAAATTCCCAGAAGTACTTGACCCAACAAAGAAAACACAAAAATTTTGGAACAAAAAGATTTATTTTTCAACATAATCTCCTTTTAGATCCATACACTTTTCTCAGCGACACTTTTCAATAATAATCGTCAAGCTACTGAAAATAGCCTTTTTTGAAATGTCTGCTAACTCATGCACTTTCAGGCGATGATCATCCAGATTTTCTTTAACAATCTGGAGGCGTCACTTGATAGAGTAGAATCTAGTTCAGCTTTTATATTAATTAGGCTGATGCCTTTTAAATAAAAGTTTTATATCACATAACGATGTTTACATATTCACTATTGATGGCTGTCAAATAAATACAAAACAACGTGGTGTCTTCAAACTTAAAACATCGACTGTACCATCTCTAGTACAGAGCAGGTACTTCTGAAACCATCCTCGTAAAGGGTTTTGAAAATTTTAAAACTTTACATTCTATATTATTTAGAAAGCTTGTTGATACAACGATAATTATTAAAATTATTTTCAATTAAGTCATTTCCAAAGTAGATTATACCATTTATTGCCTTACAGTTAAATAACATCCTTACCACCTCATAAATTTTGACATATGTTCGCAAATGTCTTTTTATCATTTATCTTGTCGAGATAATTCTCCTATAAATCAGATTTTTATTGGAAGCAACGATATATAACCTTTTAAATAACCTAATATAAGCATGAATCAAGATAATTTGTAGTTTGCTTTGGCTTAGAAGGTCAACCCGAGTATCTATAGGCTTGATAGATTGCCTTAGTAGCTATATTTTTTCAAAAAAATTATTTTAACATTGATATCCAGATTCTAAGTATACGATATTAATTTTTTTTTCATCTGATTTTTTGAGGTAGAGAAACAGGTACGAACTCATGTGGTAGTACACCCAATGTTTTGAAATTGTAAACTTTGTTTTTGAAATATTTGTTTAGAAAAAAAAGTAAATTACAAGAATTTGCAAATATATGTTTATTTGGACCTAAACAAATCTATCTATTGTTAAAATTACGCTTATTTGTTACCGACCAAATTTCAATTTTATTTTCTTTTTCTGTACATATTGTGATTCAACTCGTGTTCTAAATATAATGTTGATATTGCGAAGATGATATAAAAACGATCCCACTGCAAATTCTTTATTTACAAAACCGCCCACATTTAGATTTTTGTATTATTTAAAAGGTTATAAGCGGGTCAACTACCTTATTAACTTTATCATTTGCGACAAAAACGCCTTATAAAATCGGAATTATTGAGTATTGATGTCAATATTATAAGAAGATAATTAGATTGAATTTCCAAATACCAAATTATGTCATTTAACTTGAGCGGCGAGACAAGATTACAAACTTTAAAATGGAAGTTTTATTTTATGATTTTATAAATAATTATCTCATTATAAATATCAAATATTTTTTTTCTAAACGAACTTTCACTTTCCTAGAACAAAACGACGTTGACCTGAATAATAATTGATGGTATTTCTAGGAAATCAATACAGTTGAACAGCATATTCTGCATTTTCAAGATATATCTTTGTATTTATTATGTGAACTTGAGAAATTCCGAACGTTTACCATGAAACGACATTAAAAATTCATACTATAGATAAAAAAATACACAGATATGACACATGATTGCGTATTCGATAAATAAAATTTGATTAATGAGTGATACTTTATAAACGTTTAATGACGAAATTATTCCTCATCTCTATTACGAATTATCAGATAATCATATCGAAACTATATTTAAATAACCAATTAATTTATGGAGTGTAAATTATTACTTTTGTCGGTAACGTTGAAACGTCTTCAAAAAAATTACAATCGTTGGAAAAAAGTGGATAAAATTTAGTGTATTAATCAAGTTGGATTATAGTGATTATATTAAAGAGGTATTGAATAATTTTTTATTTTATATACATTTAATGAATGAATTGTATTCATTACTAAAAAGCTTAATAATCATAAAATGAATTATTTAAACACCATAGACTGAAAATTTACTGAACTGTGCGGTAATTATACACTTTCACGGTCACCTGGTTTTTTGGCTCTAGAAAATCGAAAAATGGATGGATTTTAATGATCTTGGTCTCAAAATGTTCCCATTTTACGGCGGATTTATAAAAAAAAATTAGTAGAAATGGCTGGAATGAAAATTTCTCATAGTTTTACTGTTTTAAATAGTAAAAAAAACGGTTTTGCAAAATAATCCTTTACAAAAAATTATGGTAATTATACACTTTCGCGGTCACCTGGTTTTTTGGCTCTAGAAAATCGAAAAATGGATGGATTTTAATGATCTTGATCTCAAAATGTTCCCATTTTACGGCGGATTTATAAAAAAAATTATTAGAAATGGCTGGAATGAAAATTTTTCATAGTTTTACTGTTTTAAATAGTAAAAAAAACGGTTTTGCAAAATAATCCTTTACAAAAAATTATGGTAATTATACACTTTCGCGGTCACCTGGTTTTTTGGCTCTAGAAAATCGAAAAATGGATGGATTTTAATGATCTTGGTCTCAAAATGTTCCATTTTACGGCGGATTATATAGAATATAGAATATAGTACGAAACTATTCACGAAAATTGATTGTTTTTCATCGATTTCATTTTAAGCTATAAAAACTGAAAAAATCATTCCTTTTGTATTTTTTTTTAAATTGTTTATTAATTTATGTAGAATACAAAAAAATATAAGAACTTTATCTGATAATGAGATAATTTTTTGTAAAAGATTATTTTGCAAAACCGTTTTTTTTACGATTTAAAACAGTAAAACTATGAGAAATTTTCATTCCGGCTATTTCTACTAATTTTTTTATAAATCCGCCGTAAAATGGAACATTTTGAGACCAAGATCATTAAAATCCATCCATTTTTCGATATTCTAGAGCCAACCTAACCTAACCAAAAAACCAGTTAACCGCGAAAGTGTATTTTTTGTGAATCCATCCATTTTTCGATTTTCTAGAGCCAAAAAACCAGGTGACCGTGTAACTATGCATTTTAGAAGCGCACACGGAAAAGTTTATTATCGTTAGAAAAGTTGGTTTGGTTATGAGCATGTTGGAAGTTTTTTTTTTGAAACGAAACGTCATTTAAATTCATCAAAGATTATTGTTTTATTACGTGCATTATTACTTGTGATGAAAAAATGTATTTGTCTAGACAATTCGAATATAGAAAATCAGTGGTTAGACAAAGATAAATTACTAGAACTCGTCGTCGCAAAGATTCAATTCGAGCGGAAAGTCTTACGTGGGAAAAATTTTCAATTCAAAGATGTGCGATAATTTTTTGCAACTAAAATCAAAGAATGGTTTTATCAAGATCTTGCTGAAGATTGGGTTGAAACCAGAGAATACATTATTGAGCTATACTTGGAATATTAAAATGGTTATTTAATAAATAGGGAACATTGGAAATTGACATTATTTATAAGACAATCTTTATACATCTAAACGCAAGTTTGGTTTATTTCTCATAATTGTTCAATTTAAAATAACAAGAAACTGAATCGAAATATATGAATATCAACCCCTAGATTCTCCCCTTCTTGGTACATAAAAAAACTACTCACATTTTAGAGGCTCAATGATTTATACTGCTTCACCGAACGTAAATAATTGATTACATCATTGTTCGCAATGTAATGAAGATAAGTGTTTATAACTTGTTCATCTGTATCTGTTATTTTTTGCTCTTCAATCCAGTTGATAAACCATTTTTTGCAGTTGTATATAAATATAAATACAAGGATATATCAAAAAATTCTTAGTCTACTATGGAACCAAACAAAATTTCAATGTCAAAATTATTACAGCGAACCTGCAACGTCTCTAGACATTTTTTCAGTTGAGGAAAGAGATGATAGTCGGACGGAGCCAAATCTGGTGAATAAGGGGGGTGTTGTAGTAATTGAAACACTAAATCACGAATTTTTTGCATGGCAACATGATATTTGTGTGCACGGGCGTTGTCCTGCAAAAACAAAACACCTTTGGGTAGCTTTCCGTGTATTTTCTCTTTAATTTTTTCCCGTAGAGTGGTCAGTAATGTCGAATAGTAATCACCAGTTATTGTTCTACCCTTATCCAAAAAAAAATCAATCACGATTACTCCATGGCAATCCCAAAAAACTGAGGCAAGAACTTTTCCAGCATATTTCTGGACACGAAATTTCTTAGGTCTTGGAGAACCAGAGTGTCTCCATTCCATCGATTGTCGCTTTGTTTCTGGATAGTAGAAATGTACCCAAGTGTCATCCATTTGAGGATCCATTTTGCAGCAATTTTTCTCATGCTCAAATTGACGTGAACTATATGATGAAAGCGTTCATATGAAATATTCAGTTTTAGCCCGATTCGAAGGTCTGATAAAATCGCAATATTTTGTTTATGCATGGAACTGGTCTAGTCTAACTAGACTCAGACTCAGATAACAAATATTAGTTTCAATTGAGAGATTCTAAATTAATTTTTGTTTTTCCAGTTACCGTGATAATGAAATGGAAAACCAAGGAT
Source organism: Diorhabda sublineata (assembly GCF_026230105.1). Taxonomy (NCBI): domain Eukaryota; kingdom Metazoa; phylum Arthropoda; class Insecta; order Coleoptera; family Chrysomelidae; genus Diorhabda; species Diorhabda sublineata. Next base: position 769,426 of record NC_079478.1, read on the forward strand.
GTCGTTGTCCATTTATATTAATTCTTCAATATTTTATATTCAATTGTAGACTCAGTGTTTTAATACAGTGGTCCAAGTGCATCACGGAAAGCTCTACAATAGGAGTGTCCTTGTGTAAATGCATCAACTCAAACTAGTATTTTGAAAGTGATTCACGAGGAAAAAAAGTTTTGGAACTTCTGCTCTAAAATCAAACCATTATAATACTAAGTTTAATAAAGTATGTCATCTATTTAACACCGAAAATGAAATCCATAAGAATATCATTATGATACGTTGGAATATGAATAAAATAACATTATTTTGTAACTGTTAATTGACACACACACACACACACACACTTAGTTTAAATACATTTCGCAATACCTTGTTTGTTATAAACAATATATTTTTATAGTTGTAACACGGTTCTATTTGTAATTCCTTTTAAGTCCTCACGCTGTATTTGTTCAAATAAGTCGATTCAGACCAGGCGCCTGTATTTACTTCTTGTCCCCGATCTTGTAGCTCGGTCAACCGCAATATACACAGATTTATCATTTATCTTGGATACAGTACTACAACAAGACCGGACAATCAATTTTGTTTGAATTTTTATTTAAATAAACTGGAACTGAAAGAGGTCGGGGCGTCAGATATAATTATAGCCACCGATAACTAATTGGTTATTTTGAAAAAGAAATCAAAATTGGAAATTGGAATTGCTTGCAAAGTATTTTTGAAATTGTCATATTGTTTGAGAAGTTTCAGTCTATAATTCGTAATTTCATTCGGAACTTGAAAATAATGCCTAAAATAAGTCGACAGGAATATTTTTCGAATCTCACTAATTTTGGTGATATAATTGGCAGAAGAAAGGTCGATATTCAACTCGATTGTAATGATTGGATTTTAGTTATAAGAACGAGAAAGTTGCTGCCGTTTGTTTATTGCAGATAAGGACTTATGGTCCGTGTACATAACGTTTATTTTGATGCCTTCTTTTTATACTACGCAAACTAATAAATAGACAAATTTCTTTCAACAAATTGATCAAATTATGTTTAGTTATGATTTTGATAGTGAGTCTATGGTGATCGCAGAGTCTTCATATATAAAGTAATGACATGGGTTACGATTTTTTTAGATGGAAACTTAAATGGAGTTGGTTACATCGTGAATATGCTAGGACCATTTTTTAACAGGATAACGCGCGTCCTGTAAGCGATATTTTGAAGAAATTAACATTGCCATTATCCCATAGTCTGCTCGATCTCTTAATTTAACGGTTTCGTACAAGTAAAAGACATATTACACATCCTTCAACTAACGATCCAATAAGCTGGTTATGTAGTCTAAATAACGGCAACTTTTTTCAGTTTTTGTTTCCAAATTTCAATGAAATTTCTCAATCAAACAATTCTTGTCTTTTAGTTCTAAATATATAATTGAAATAAAATTTATTAAACGCAAATCGATAATTCATACTCTGTATTTTTATATAACGAATTCGTTCAATTGTTGGTGTCAACTAAAGTGAAATGACATATCATAAATCATAATTTGACATATAACCTCAAAAATATAATGCGATAAAACGAAGCAACTTAAAAAACACGTTATTATCCAGGCTTTTTTAGCTCAATAAATATCTCTCGGAAAGCTTCGATGCATTAGTCATACTAAATGGATGCCAAGTTTTATATTGAACAAATTTTAATCGAGTTGTGTTTGATAAGTGTTGAACTTTTCTATTTATTATTGTACAGCGTGAGTTTTATCTATGAAACGCCTCAATTATCTCGAAAACGATTCTTATTAATTTTTTGTACGCGAGGGTTTTGTGGTAACGCCGGTATTATTGTGGTATCTACAATGTTGTCAGATCTTACCTTTTTCCGGAAAAATAATCAACATTGTTGTATCAAATGAAACACTCTGTATATTTATATGTCAATTTCGGAGTTATAGCTACATTTACAGTATCTCCACCAAAGTTACAGTAAATATTGTACATTTAGGCTACGATTCTCATTCAATTTGAATATTCTTTAATAATTTATGTGCTAATACTAATTTCGTTACAAGGTCTAGTGTCCAAATCGAAATCATGCTCAGAAAATATACAATAACTGAAGATAAATCTTTAAATGTTTATGTCATGTTATAAATAGATTCAAGTTTGTGATTACAGCAGATGCTGCCCAAAATTTTGTCCAATGCTCAATTCCTTCCAATCCAATGTCAGGTTTTTTTGTAAACCATATTTTTTAATCCCACAGAAAATAGTCTAAAGGATTCATGTTGGGTGATCGCGGGAATTATTGGATAAAACCGCGCCTTCGAATCCATCTTCTGGGAAAAACATTATTTAGGTATTTACCCCACCATACATCCATAGTGGGGCACCATCTTGTTGTAGCCAAATATATTGTCGTTTAGAATATTGTTATTGTCTGAAAATTTGTAATAATACTTACTTGGATTTTGTCGCCTATTATTTCAGCGCATATATTTAGTTTTTCGAGATATTGGGTGCGGGATTCACGCATCCAACGAGGATTGTTACGTGACTAGTATCTACAATTATGCCGATTTACGTTTCTATTAATACAAAAAGTGGCGTCATCGCAAAACATGACATTACTTAAAAAATTTGGATCGTTTTGAATCGACAATTCTCGAAACAACGTACTAAATCTTTTACAGAACCAGTTTCCATACATAAAACTAAATCTGTATATAAAGTTTTCCGATACTTCATTGGGAAATAAATATCAATGTCTTTGTTCGAATAGTTGTTTTAGATTGTATATAGGAAGTGAAGGATTTTAAAGCGGACATGCGGGAAGAGAAAATTTTGAAGGAATGAAGGAAAAAAAATCTAACAAAAGAGTAAATTTGCCAAAAAAATGATAAGAACATAAAACTTTAACACAGTAGAAGAAATTGAAGCTAAAGATAAGATTGTGATAACAATTTTCAAATGGATAAAATAAAGAGCGAAAGAAAATAAATTTTCTTACCATATCTCGTATATCTGTTTCTAATAATTGAGTTTTTATTTTATATTTATTGGCACAATTGATGCAGTTTAAGTTGAATATCACACATGCCATGTGACGAGATCAAGTTATTTTCATAGGATGCACTAAGATACTGTTTATAAACAATGTTTATAAAAATAACTCGAATAAAACTTGTAGTTTTGCGTCACTAGTAAACGGCGCCAAATAAAAAATAAATAGGTTATCGCATCTACAGAAATATTTATTGCATAATTTGATGATTATGTGTCAAAAAAAATCCCCCATCGTTTAATAAATTCCTCATAGTAACTTGCCCTTCAGTTTGGATTGTGTAATATAGGTGATTTTGTAAAGTAGAATGTAGAATTTTATGTTTTCTCTAGCCAAAGATTTATTTGCAATTTTTCAAATATCGACATTTTTATTAATATTACTGTTAATGCTAAAGTTGTGAGCTGGAAAGTTGTTTGGTCACATTGTTGAGTACACTCAACGATTTTTCATTTCAAAATCAAATTGATAAAAACATTAAAATTCAATTTTCAGCATTAAAAAACACGAAGCGATTTCAAAGTGTGTTTTTTTGTATCATGTCTTGTGTCAATTTTTTCCGAATGATGGATCTGCATAGTAGCAAATATCTCCAATATCAGTAATTGTCGACGGTTGAAGGATGCACACTTGATTATTTTTTCAATGATCGATGTGGTTATACATTGACATTGAGACATACCAAGACTTTAAAAAACTGCAACGGTACCCTTGAAATAATCATTCTCTTTTTCGCTATACCAGAGTTTACACTGAAATTAATATTTACTAATATTTAAATGAATGAAAATTCAAACTAATAGAAGACTCAATAACATTTATTCTAATTTCTAATTGTCACATATACAGTTTATAAATTGTGTCTTGTAAATCAAGCTACGAACCTGTTTTATATTTTCTGTTATATTGTTATATTTAATTGTTTCAGATTATGAATACAAACAGGCTTCTTTTCACTTTTGGATGTCTCTGTAGTATTATCGTTTATTCAAATGCCTGTTCGTGCATGCCTCAACATATGCAAGAAAGGTTCTGTGAGTCTGATTTTGGTAAGTTTTTTCTATTAAATAGTGGTCAATAGTCAAAAAAGTTTATAACAAATTCATTGTATGGCGAGTTTCGAATTACCACGAACTAATTCTCTTCATAAAAACACCAAAATTGATGGACAAGAACTTTGCCTATCAAAAGAAACTGCAGAGGATGCTAGAGAGGATGCAGAAGCAATGCCAAGTCTGTAGACCATAGAATTGTTCATAAAAGGAGTAGCCTCAAAAAGCGCTTTTCGGTTGAGCAGCAAAATAATTATGGACATACAACTAAACTGCAGGAAATTGATGGAAAAAGAATGAAGGGTCTTCTAGATGAGATGAAAATCCATCATAAAGGAGGTGCTACCAACGGAACTGAATCTCCAAACGTCTAAAAACTAAAAATAATGGAATGGGATTAATAAAACGGAAACAATCTGCAAACACAGCCTTTAAAACCTTAGGAACAATTACATCAAAAACTATAAAACCAAGAAGTGTAAGCAATTTGAGTCACTGGCTTCCTGTACTCCATGAAGTGAAACGGATATGCTTGCTAGAGCTGAAACAAGGAAAGATAATTCCGAAAGGACAGTAACAGTGCTATTACTGATGGAATGGTTAAAATATACTATCGACTCGGAGATCGGAGTAAGGTATATGTCGAGTCAGAAGTAATTGCATGGTATCCAGAGTGATTTGGCCATGAGATGAATAATTGGAAACAAAAATAATAATAAGATTAACGAAAAAGAGTAACGGCGAAAAAGACGATCGAGCGTTTGCTCAGTTGGAGTTTTACGTTGAAGGAGAAATACTGGGAAACCACATAATAGATTGATGGAAAAAACATCAGGATTAGAAAAAAATCTATTCTGTGTTGCAAATGGTTGAAAATAATCTATGAAAAGGAAGATGGAAGGTTGGTTGGCTAGTAACTAAGTTTACAGATCGTGGATAATGAAGGGTACTACCTCAAGCCTCAGCATCATCGATTTCATCCGTACGAACCTAACCTAACATACCTTCAAAAAGGCAGACATTTGTTAATATGTTAGCGTACTCACAATAATTTAAAAATGTATCAAAAACTACCTCAAAAAGACATTTTTGAAAATGTGATAAGAAATATAAAAGAAGTTTCAATAAAAGATATAGAAATAAATGACTTTGTGGAAACTGAGATGTTTGCAATGTGCAATTCAGCTTAATACCTCATCGACGTTGAATATTTATTTATAAAACAAACATAATAAATGTCAATGTTAAAGTCCATTTTGTTGTACTCAAAGTTTAGATATAATTCAAGTAGCGCTGCAACGAGTGAAAAGTAACCCCATGGCGTGACACCCTTGGTAGGCCTCAATTTGTGAATAGCGTGTACAATTCTCATATATTTTAAATCAACTTGATCAATTCGGCGATGAATTAAACATTATAATATCCTTTATAAACTGTATTACATTTTAATAATATAACGTCAATTTTAGTACTGATCAAAGACCAAAAAAGTTTAAACGCGTAATAATAAGCCTACAACCATTAATTTGGAATATTTGATCCTATCTCATCTCCAACTGTTACATTATTTTTGGTAGGAATACATAATGAATATTCACAAAGAGATTGAAAGATACGATTGTTCAAAGCCGTAGAAAAAAAATAACAAATTTTCGACAGTGATAAATTCCCCTCAAATAATGATTTAAATTAATTGGATGATTCATGATTTGCTATTTTTATTTTCATAAATCGCTTCCCATGTCCTGTTGCCTATTCAGGGCAAATATTTCGAAAATTTTCCTGCTTATATCTTTTGATTAAAAATATGATTCAGTTCTAGCAATTTCTTTTTTATTTGAGCGGAATTTATCACCGGCAAGCATATTTTTGAGATCAGCGAATAGCATGTAGTCATTTAAGGACTAGATCTGGAATATACGGTGGATGATGAAGCATTTAAAAGTGTAATCCATTCAATTTAACCATCGTTACCACCGAATTGTGAATCGATACATTGTATTGGTGAACTGCGAAATATAAGGCCGTTTTCTTTAATTTTTGATTGTATCTCCCCTTCCCAGCTGATTTTTGTGCCTTTGGACGCTTCGAACCTGGTTCACCGGCTGTAGTCCACTCAGATGATTATCGTTTAGATTCTGGAGTGAAGTGATGGATCCATGTTTCATTCATTGTTACATATTTGAGTTATTACATGTAAACATAGCCAATCACTTCTCTGAATCATCGACACGTTGTTGTTTTTGATCGACTGTGAGTAAACGCGGCACCAACTTTGAAAAAATCTTTCTCACTGTCAAATGTTCATTCATAATTGTAAGCACACTGCCTTCTAATATCTTAACAGCCTCAGCTATCTGAAGCAATTTCAATTTCGATATTTTCTGGAATAACTACCTCAATTGAACGACCAGAACGTTCACCATTAACAAATGGTTCTTTGAAGCCATTACTTGTACAATTTTTGTTCTTCATCAACAATCGATGATAAATTAACCTACGAAATTGTTTTGAATCCATTGAAAATAACAAAAGTAGCTTCACTTCAATGATTCTCATTTTTTTCTGACTAATGGAAATATCACCAAATTTTCCACTTAGTCTTTTGAAAGTTGGTACTTCACGAACGTCATATGGATTTGACGGCAGCGCCATCTGTGTATCAGTCACGCGACTTATTGAGTGATGTTATATATAAAAGTTATTAGTATCTAGTAGAGTGCAACGCGTTTTCTACAGGTGGAAACTTATCGTTTAAGTATCCTTCGGATGAAACATTTGTTGCATACAAACATGTATGTGGGTATAAAAAATCCATTAATACGATGATGATTGAATTACGATTTTTTAATGTTAGATAATATCATAATATTGACCTTTCAACGGGCCCCTTTCGTATTGAAAATGTGATGTGCTTACATGACATAAATATGCTACTATAAAACCTTTATGCTGTCAGTTAATTCACTAATGGTTACATTGGAAATTCAAATCAATTTAATTATAATCTACCTGTTAGATAATAAATTCCGATGTTTGACAGTATACTATAAATTGCCAACTTAATATATCAACATATATTCAAGAATGTCCAATTAGATACCAAGTTTGATATTATTTTTTTTGTCTATTGTGCTTGATAACAAGCGGATATGTTGTCTATGTTTCTATCTAGGAATACAAAACTACATAATATTCTACTGGACAATTTTATAGGGCGGTATAATGAATGACTAAAAAACTCATTATCAGTTTTTAAGTATTAATTTCATTCATTACGTGCTTAGAATTCGCAACCACCATGTAATTATCGAAATTTAAAAAAAGGATTCTTCGTTTCGTTGCAGGGAATTATGTTTAACAGCCTCCTAATAGAGAGATTGGACAATGGAGGGCGGTCAGTACCGAATGAGATTGGATATAGAATAACGCCATATTGAAAATATCTTCATAAGAGTGGTGTAGTGCATTGGAAATAAAATAAAAATTGATTAAAGCCTTATTGGAATCGATAGAACGATCAGTATAATTTAATGTATGAAGATGATTTCATGCAAATGTTGACCGCAGCTCCGCTTTAGATAGCCCATGAGCAAAGTCCGATTTTGGCACAATCTCTCCAACATATCACGAATAAATGCTTCAATATTGGCTTCCATTGCGTCAATCGCCGCCGGTTTATTCCTGTAGACATTAGTCTTAACATAAAACCGCAAGAAGTAGTCCAAAGGCGTTAAATCACACAATCTAGGCGGCCAATCGAGAGGCCCCAAACGTGAGATAAACTATTCACCGAAGGCGGTTCTCAATTCGGCCGTACGGTATGTGGGATCATTTTGTTGAATTCACATGTCCAATTCTTCCATTTTGGGCAAAAAAAATCGTCAATCATCACATGGTAGCGCTCGCCATTCACAGTAACGTCGCTTTAGAAGATGATGCTACCTGCCCATAATCCACACTAAACAGTGACTTTTTCGGGATGTATTGGTAGCTCTTGCAATATTTCTGCGGCTGGTCTTCACTCTAGATACGACAATTTTCATAGTTGACGTATCCATTCAACCAGAAATGAGCTTTCGTTAAAAAACTCCAACTTTACCATCACCCATTCATCAATTGGCTTCAGTTCTTGCACCAGCTGTATCTTATAAGGTTTTACACCCAAATCCTATCACGTACTGGAGTACCAGAGGCTGATTTGGCGAGAACGGCGGCGAATCGACATTTCACTGGCGGATACAGTCGAAATATTTTCTTCGGTCCTCACTGTACGTTCGCGTGTTAGTGGTTCAATGTCCAATAGTGTAAACTGGGTCCCAAATTTAGTCACAAGTTTCCGAATAGTTCCCTCAGTAGGCCGACCAAACTGCCCACAAATTGGAAGAAGTGCGCGTAACCGAGTATGAAGTTTGATAGTAAAATTCAACAATTTGCAAGCGTTGTTCATTCATGATTAAATTATAGACCAAACTGAACGAGTTTGACAATGACACAAAACACGATTCACGAGTGATCTGTCAAAAACAATGTTAAGAAAATGATACCAGCAAAAAAATCACTCTTTATTAATAAATACGAAAAAATTCAACTATAGATGAAAATCGTTTGTTTTTTCGTTAAATGTGGAAATGTATCTCATGGATCTGTATCGATCAATAAATCTCGAAGTTTTCTAACAGCCATTGTTATAGTAATCTCTTTGTAAAGGAAGAGCTAAAAGTATGAAAGAAACATTCAATTGTCTCTTTTGTACACAATCACTCTTTTGATCTTCCACTTGTTTTCTTAGTAAAGCGAAAAGTTTCTTTTGTATTCTGGCCTATTATATATAAAAAGAGTATCAACATTAATGAACTGACCGAACTAGATTCAACACTTTACCTTGAATTTATTATTTATGATTGAAGAGGTAGACAGACTGTGGAAATTCAGGTATAATATATAAAATAATATCTACAAATGATGGTTCGAGCTAAAAATTAGAATTTACGAATTACCTCCCTCAAAAATTGTTATTGTTGTTGTTTTAACGTAAACCTGAAAACATGCTGGTGTGGGCTGAACGAAAGTAATGAAATTAAATCATTTCTATGTTATTTGTATTGGCTGGCCAACCATATATTTTTCAAAATAGAACATGAATTTTAAGGTAGAATTCACTTCGGTTATAATTTGATAAACTCCGTGTTTTTTCAAGCTTCAAAAAATATAAATACAAGTCTAAAGTTTTGGAATTTCAGTGGCGTTCTAATAAATCTTGCAAAACGGGCACATCAATCATTGATATGTCTCTATTTGGGTCGTTAGCAGGTTAAGGGTGAGGAAATGTATTAGTCATTTGCGGCAATAATTCAGCGTAACGTAACTTTTTTAGAATACAATGTGGCATGACATTTTTAATGTTGAACGTACTCAGAATGTACGAGTTCACGAATTTGACAATCTCTCAAAAAAAAAAGTAACCAACATTTGTTACCAGTATTCCAAATTAGAGACTTGTATGATTGGCCTTTTATTTCAATTTTCAATTGCGTATTGTTACGTAAAATATTTAACTATATTCCAACGAAAATAATTAATTTTGAATCGAATTTTTGTCTGTGGTTTGCCGTTTTTTCCCACATTCTGCCTATTTATGAACAAAACTTGTTTCTTACGGTTTTATATATTCGTTTTTAATCCCGTAGGCAGTTTTATCGAGACTAAATTTTTTACTTTATATTATGACGTAAATCTAAATTGTGTACTTGAAATGTAATTTCAGATTATGAATTTACGTCTCCCAACTAATTTGCCGGTATAGTTGGTGTCTGCAATGGATAAAACTCGGATTGAAATTTATTGGGATAATTATATGTTCGGGATATTCAAGGATAATTAAAATATTTATACAATTTAAGATGTAGATAATTATGCGTTGCTACATTTAGAAACGAACTAATTTATTAATTTTTTTCACAAGATTTATCTGGACCAGCGTTTCCCTTTGGAATTTACAACATATCTTGAGAAATATCTCTTAATATTATGTAGAATAATATTTAATGTAATAATAATGTAATGTAATATATGTACTACGAGGGTTACTCGAGATCAATACACTTTTGCATGCGTTTGAATTAATTGTCGAAGCATTTTTTCTATTCCGATTCAGGTACATCCAAAATATGTCAATTGAAATCATCAACCGCTTCTTCAGGTGTACAAAAACGTTCGTCTCTCAATTTATTTTTGATCTGCGAGAATAAGAAGAAATCATTGGGTGCCAAACAAAGACTGTACGGCTGATAACCTATCAGTCGATGTTTTGACTGTTCCAAAACGTTTTTGTTTGAACTGATGTGTGGAAGCTTGGTGGCGAATGATTCGATTGTTTTCCTTGATTTTTTCTGGCAAACAAATCCCGATGTACCATTCATAATTGACCATTCTACGTGGCTCTAATGAAATCCAGTTCGGAAAAACAGGCGGCCGTTTGCTTAGAAGTGTTTCGTGCGCGTCCGACTTTCGTTTGATTTGGCTCAACTTGAAAGACTAAACAGTCGATAGTTGTTTAGGTTAGCGAGTTTATATGCATAGATCCATGATTTTTCGCATGTTACGATCTCATAGACGCGGAATCTAACTTGAAAAAATCTTTTAGGCACCTAAATAATCATGCATCAATTCTACGGTATGTTACATGACGATTTTGCATCAGTTTATTCACAACATCGATGTTTTCTGGCAAAACAGCCGATTTTGGAAGACCATGATTACATTCGGAAAACTAGCGCAAAAAACTTTCAAGATTCATTCAATTTTTTGACCAATATATCGAATATCTATAAACAATTTAAATGGCACTCGTATAACAACACATTCGGAGTATTTTCATTGGTAAAAATATCAAATTTGATGATGGACGCAAATGTCATTAAAAATGTCGGTGTTGTCATATCTACAAACCCGAGTATAAATGCCACATTTAGAAAGTTTCCCAAATTTTATTCACTTTTGAATAACATTGAAATCGTTGAAAACATAATATTATTTAATGTTTCCGTATCTCAATAAAATCGAATTGATCTGCATTCTCCCAACCTAGCGATCGTAAAAGAAGCATTCGAAACGGAGTAAAATATTAACAGCCCGACTAAAATTGGATAGAAGCAACTTTTAATTTGACCTACTTCGTTTGTATTGTCGATTGTTGATGTTGACTGAAGTATTTAAAGTTATAACCAATTGTTATGAGAGTAATAGACCATTCAATAGCTTTATTTATGTTGTTGGTCGGAACAAAAATAGAAACGTAATAGTTCACTATACCTTTTACATATTTTATAGCTTATTATAGTCGAGTTATTGTCACATATAATTTTTTCTCGCAATATTGTCGTCGACAAGTTGAGTCTCATCGCCCAAAGTAGGGAAAAATTGGGAAAAAAACTTATTTACAAACATACAAATCGTCGATTTAAACCGCAAACCAAATTGATCAGTAGGCACAAAAAACTTGACGATGAAAAAAAAATGGATGAAGATTTTTTCAATGAGGAATTGAAATAGTAGCTAGATATCAAATTTCGAAAAAATATTGAAGAAAAATAGTTTCAAGTGACCTAACATACCGAGTTGCGAGGGTTTTTATTCAGACTATGAAATTGTATCGGATTAAATGTTGATTCCATAGAAATTTTCTGATATAATCAATGGATGAGATATTTGAACCAATTATTTGTTATTTACTTTTGATTTTTTTCAGTTATTTTGGCTCGAGTGAAGAGAGAACATATAATAGGAGACAGAAGAGTGTATAAAGTTAGAGTAAAAAAGGAATTCAAGACATCGGAAAAAGCAATAATAGCTTTGAAATCAGGAAAATTGATGACAGCTGCGCAAGATTCACTATGTGGAGTTAATTTAGATATTGGAAAAACTTATGTTCTATCAGGTATTGACATTATATACATTATAATTTCGTCGTGTGATTTATATAGTTGTTAGGTCGAATCTACGCGTTACGAGCACAAGTAAATTTGTGCGGTATTCATACTGAGTGGCAACATTTGACGAAAAGACAGAAGAAAGGATTAAGATTACTCTATAGACATGGATGTAATTGCAAAATACGGAGATGTTTCTACGGAAGATGCCACAGACAAATCGATAGTTGTACTTGGAGGAATTCTTGCGAATCCAACGAAGTGAGTATCTCAACGCTCAAAAATTTAATTTTATTCGAAGTCACTAAGTTACTAATGCAATTTAGGTCAGATATTTAAAAAAAAAAACAGTAATAGCTAGAAATTGGTTGAATGCCTTCTCAGTATGAGATTATTGTGAGGAAAAAAAAAAATTAGACGTTGAATTATAATGATCAAGATGATAAATCTACACCAAACAATGCGTGAAGAATTTATTGAGTTAATCGTAATCTAAGTTTTGAAATTTCAGTTTTTACTTTCATTAGAATGATTGATTTATCACAGTATTTACTCAGGTTAGTTCTTATTAAAGAATATACATGATTAATTTTGATAACTAAGTTTTTTGTTTGAAAACTGTACACCATCTATAAATCATCAAATCCGGGATATATTGATTTCTTTTTCTTTATATTTCCAGGGAATATGTCTTCGTCAAAATAACCAATCGTGTATGTGGGCTAAAACTAGATTGCTATCGACATGTACGAAAGAATGGAGAAGGAATAGCACCATCACCGCTGCTCGCAATCACAGATTCAACTTGAATTTTTCTCACTAGTTTTGACAATTGATATATAAAAAATATTCACAGAATGTTCATTGGTGTGTTTCACTTTTATTGAACAACTCAAACTAGTTGAATTGGTCGCATGGTATTCAAATAATAATTTATAATCACTGCAAAAGACGAAACAAAATCTCAAAATTGTATGACAGTCACATCTTCATGTTTTTTAGCAGTTGTACAAAAGCCAAGTAATAAATTCAGATAAACTAGTGTGAAAATGATTTCCTACACAGTATTAATTAACGAGGAAAACGCTTAAATGTTAATTGAAGTTTTGAAATTTGATTTAATGTATTTAATCAAAGACTTTTTTTACCTTTAGCGAATCAGAACTAATTCTATAATTCTAATTAAGTTATTTTTCAAATAACTATGTAAATATAACTCATTTTGTTAAATAATTAAGTTATTATTGTTATTTGAATAAATTTATTTCTACTACTTTTTTTTGATTGTTTATTGATTGCATTTGTATTACTACGACAACATATTGAAGCAGGACCGGCTTAAGGGTCATTCTCAGTGGGCTAGTTCGTAACTGTACGTATATATAATACATCAAATTTACCAAGATATTAAATAGATCAAAATTAGTAAACAAAAAAAAACAATTTTTCTATTAAAATAACAAAAGATCAATAATATTTTTGGAAATTAAAATCGACAAAATGAGACGTTTAATCACGTGACATTAAACACCGATCAGAGAAACGCATGGAAGCGTGACGTCGCACCATGTTGTAACTGTCATTTTCGTATAGAGTTTTTTCGAGTTTTAAGCAATTATTGTTGAATTAATACGGTTCGTTTTTAGTTTAATCTTGAAAACCAGGTATAATATGCCAGGATTTAACAAAGCTAACAGCAGTCAGAGACTCGTATTTAACTACCGTGGAATGTAAATACTGATTTTGAGGTTAGCGAATACAAAGTTTTAATAACGCCATGACAGTCTTGGCCTTTTACGCGGTCAATTTCAAGTTCGTTTCTAAATCAACTCGTTCTTAATTTAATATATTTTTGGGATGAAATAGATGCTAAGCTATAGTTTTGAACTTGAAATTTTGTTAACTAGCCTATTGTGAGAATTGTAAATGTTGAGAACGAACTATTATGGGACCGAAAAAAGATAATGTTGTAAACAGAAGAAGAACAAATACAGAAATAGAAGAAGTGCTGGGAAAAGTTTGACGCAAGATGGAAGACCGAGGTTAAAATGGTTAAATGGAAGAAATCAAATTAATTTCATATGTATTTAAGGAAAATACACGACATTAGTTACTTCGCTGTGCCTTTTCGACGTTATATAAATAATTTTGTGTGCTTGTTGTTATCAGCATAAAATTCATTTTGTTGGGGTGTATTTGTAGAAATAGTTTTTTCCATAAAACAGAAATTTAGACACGCATGTGCAAACTATTGATTTTTTTAGAATGATATTTCAAAAAATTGTTGAAAAACTACTAAACACTTTATTATATCGAAAAGTATCGTTTGTTTGGAGTTGCTAAATTAGTTTGTTGAGGTGAATTAACTTGTAATAAAAAATTTATGATCATAAAATAACAATACCCTTTCAATATGAGTCATATGTTATAAAATAAACCAACAGTTAATATTTTCGAAGTATACAGTGGAACTAAAGTTAGGAAATTTTACAACAACTATCAATAATAATTAAAAAAAAACACGTCATTAACCTCTTTATTATTGGACTATAATTCCACATTGGTATATATAAGAATTAGGCACTATGCTATTCAAAAAATCCTAATTTCGACAATCAAAAAAAAGTACAAATAAAACAGCTACTGGAAAATTGCTTAAAATGATGTGGAGTCTACAGAAATAGAAGATAAAACTGAATGAAGTTCTATGACATTGAAAAATCTGGATTGGAATGATCCACACAAAAAGAATATATCAGGTAAAAATTAGTCCAACGTGATTAAGGAGACTTTCATTAAAGATATATGAACGAAATTTCAATTTACTTTAAAAATTTTTACAAGAATTAATACAATTGAAAACCACCGAAAATCTTCCCAGACGACGAATACATAATTCGGAAAATATATTAAAGTTAGTCCACTTTGGTGTTTCATTGCCACGTTCCCAATAAGGAACAGCTCTCAATATTGGTGATATTGAATAAAATTATTGTAATTCGTCCAATTAAACTTGATCAATTCATATCATTTGGAAACATATTAAGAATCAATCACCATCAACCATAAAACTTAAACTTCCTGAAATGAAAGACTACTTAAAACCATGGTCAGTGCTAGGCCGTAACCGACTGACCTATAGCTACTTATTTGATGCTAAACCTAAACCTAAATGTGACAGCCGCAATTGCGAATTAACTAAAAAACACATAACCGCAGAGTTTCTATTTTTTAACGGATAAAGATCATCACCAAATGTACCACTCGGAATAGTATCTGATATTTTACGACCTCTGATGTACCTCTGACTGATCTGAACAAATATCTTGAATTACTAGTAACTAGTATATGGTTGATGAGAATTTTATAATAAAAAAAATCACTCACCATTTCCCGATGATCTGGGTAGAAAGTTTGTTCGATAAGCGGAAAATTTTCTTTGCCTAAACGTCTTTGAAGTTGTACCAAATGGCCGAATACCCAAGGTTTGTCCTGAAAACATTAACATTTAAAAATGCCAACGTTTCGAATTTTTATTTGAACTTCATCAAAGTTTCAACATTCGAATTAACTCTGTGCCATATGTGCTGTCGATAGATTTGAAAACCCAGATGTCATTCTTCACAGTTTTATTTTGAGTCCTCAATCCACATACCATTCGAAATTACATACTAGGAAGGACATTAATATCAAGATTGACTTCTTCACCTGGGTTTTACGAACACATCGATAACGTATATGGCATAGAGGTGATTCAAATGTTGAAGCCTTGATAACGAACAAATAAAAAATCGAAACGTTGGCATTTTGAAAAAAACTTGGACAGTTTTATTTTGAGTCCTCAACACCATTCGAAATTACAAGTTTACAATGTAAAGTTTTTTGCATTCCCTATTCGTGGGGTGAATTAATAAACACAGTCTCTTAATTTATTTACACTTAACTTATAATAATTTACTTATAAATATCACGTTCTTTTTACTACGACTAATTATTTAAAACTGAGCTAACTGCACTACATATATACTTTTATACCTGTCCCAGAAGAATTTTCTTGGTTTAGAACAAAAAGAAATAAATAAATAGAATTTCCTAGAAATGATTTAGAAGAAATACTATAAACAAACCGTCTGCTATTAGAAAACTTACACAGTTCGGCCATTTATGAGAAATTGAAAGCGCTGCGCGAATTCGCCGAACCTTTTTGCGAACTTCTTCGTAACAATATTAAGAATGGTAACAAATAATTGTTTTCTTAGTGTTCAGTATTAGAAACATTGTAATTCGTATTTATCAATTTCAAAATTGATAAATGTGATAACAAGTTAAGTACGGTGACTAGTCAACTTGTAAGGAAACATTAACTTTCGATGTTTCGTTGCTTCAAGTTTTATATCGGATAATAAACTACTAAATTCAAAGATTGATTGAAAAATATTGATTTGATTCATAAAACTATATACTTATTATTGATCTTACCTGGAAATTGAAAATCGATGTCAAATTATTAATGCTTGGAACTCCTCCAAACTTCAGAGCTAGTAATAATTTTCTGTAATCTTCTCCGGCATCTTTCAAATTTTGCCTCACCTAGAATATTACTTCCATATATATCGCTCGTACTTTTAAAATTTTCTGATTGATGAGAAAGATTATCGGAAATATTGATTTGAGAAAAGTTACATTTCGAAATGGATTAAAAGTTGAGAATTATTTTAATTTAATTTTCATATCTTGCTTATGAATATAATCTGATAGAAATTTCATGTTAAAATCAGATCTTCAATTTTACTCACTAGCAGGAAATCGGGCCGGAAAGATCTTCCAACTCTCGTGCCTCCACGAATAACTGCCATTGAGACAGTGGCACCCTCGGCTGTCGCCGTTACCGTGATTTCCCTAAATTCGGCTTGTTCGACTCGAATGTCGTATTCGCCGATTTTCCTGCCTCTGAAATATTTACTCCAATCCGTGTTTTGATCGTCTATAACAAGGAGAGTCAAGTGTCTTCCTGATACCTGTCAAAATGAAGGATATACATCGATTTTCGATTAAATACACTGACAAAAATATTCTCGTCGATACGTAAATAAAATATTTTATCAAAATATAACCAAATATCAAAATAAAATCAGTCAAAACACAAATTTTAGTAAACGAATACGAAGCAATTATCAATTTGAGTTATTACACTCAAATTTCTAAAAATTTTGATTGTATTTTATAGTTTATTAATGCAGTTTCTAATTAAAAAAATGAAGATTCTATGTGAACATTATCAGAACTTTGATGTGGTTTATATGGATATTAAAATAACAAAAATTCCCGGAAAGCCAATTATTGGTGGAGAGCGATATTTCAGGAATGATAACTTTTAGAAAAAACACCATCGGAATCATTTTTATAGAGAATTTTACGATCTACAACTTTGATTTGAGGGTTGTTTTTGATAGAACTTACCATTTTTGAGAAAAATCCAAAAAACCTCAAGTTTTGACCATTGATCTTTTGTAGCGCACACAACCTTTATTTGTAATGGTAGACCCCAGCTCTCCATTAGTATTTGACTTTCCAGAAATTCTTGTTAGTCGCTATTTTTATTTTACCTTTCGGAAAAGTTTTTGCACGTATAGACAAATTATAAAAACGTATTCTAAGTAAAAGTGAATTATTCTAAAAATAGTTATCGTTATCATATTTACAATTCTAAAAATTATTACCCTCTGATATTGGTATTATTGGTTTTTTCATGTTTTGTCACAGTTTCCTTAAAGTTCTACATTTTCGAACATCTGATTTTCTACATTAAACCTTGCGCTCCCGCCATATTATGTAACTATGGTGCTTCCACCAAAATTTCAAATTGATTAGAGCTAGAACTTTCATATAAACAGACTAAATAATCATTGTAAATCATGAAATACCCATTTACACATTCGTACTTTCCACGAGAATTCCTAAAAATTTGATAGAAAGCAGACTAATCAGATGCATTAAACCCCAAAAATAGTTTCCTCGGGGACAATAAATCTCCCACAATTAATGAACCTAGCTAACGAAAATTTTTTATTTGAATTGAGTTTTATGGTGAATCAAGTTTTGTTCATAAGATAACACAAAATTCGGTTTTTTTTAAAAGTTGCGAACGTAAACAACCGATTTGTATTTGAAATTTAAAGAAAAACACCAACTTATGAACTCGAAATCTACATTTAACTAATACAAGCAAAATAACTAATTAAAGACAACTGGAAAAAGGTAGAGATGTGAGAAAGGAGGTTCTGAAAATAAAAAGCAGAAATCCAAAGATAAACAACAAAGTACAGAGTATATGGTGCAGTTCGTGTAGATGTCTTTGAATATTGATCTTAATCAAAGGAAGATGTACCAATAAATTGACGTGTTGGGCTTCTGCAGACAAACTCAGCTTTCATGAGCCTGCCTGTTGAGTAGGTCTTACAAGAACTGTTTAAGGTGGACAGCTCAAAAGAACATCTGCCGTGGAAGTATCGGCAAAACAGACTCAGGTCAGCGATCTTTCTTCTATGTTCGAAGCTGTTTCTGGTCAACTCTGAATCGCCCATAAGTCAAATTGCTCTCTTAAGGTATTGGGCCAAAGGTCCTAAAGTTCGAGCTCCAAATAAGCGAGCAATATTCCAACGGTAGACGAATCCAGACGAAGACAGCTCCAAGATTTGGTGAAGATAATTAAAGTAATTCGACCACTTGACTATGTCAGATTGCTTCCATCCCATCCCAAACCCAACGTTGATCTCAAACTTTTGTGAAGAGTGTCCATCGATAGCGACCTGGATGGAAAGGTCTTTGAGAAAGCTACTAAGCCAGTCGATAAGTGAGGACGACAATCTGTACGATCTTAATTTATTTAGTCAGTTGATATTCCAAACCCTGTCAAAAGCCTTCGAAATGTCCATTGCGATTGCTATGAGGATAAACAATTATAGTAAAAAAAATTCAGTACATATTTTTGGGATTTTTTACTTTATTTGAGAATCGCGCTGGTAGAAGAAGTTTTTTCCTCGGTCTAAATCTAGATCAAACGATGGTGAAGGTGCTGGAATTAGTAAAAGAAGAATATGATAAACAAATTATCGAATAATGAGAGGAACGATGAAGGGAATACAAAAGAAGTCTTCCGTTAAAGAACGAAAATGAGAAGGATATTGAAACAACACACAAAAAATGATTCACGTTTTTGTAGTCGACGATTTTTAGATATCAACACGTCGAAAATTTAATATTAAAACTTGTCGCTTTAATAAATTAATGAAAAAAATTGATTGTGATTTTCTGGCGCCGAAATTACCTCATTCAATCGCCGTGGCGTCGAGTTAATAAGATTTGTTGCCACGAATTCTCTTAATTCGCTATAAATTGCTCAACGTGTGGAATTCTCATCATTTCTTCTGAATTTTATCGGTTCGGGATTATGGCGTTGTAGCTACTTTTACGAGAAAATATTTTTAAAATTTCGTAAAGTGGATGAATTTTCTTTTATCATAGACAAGTTCACAGGACTTTATTTTTTAATTTGTATAATGATTAATTTATATACATATCGCATAATCGTCTAATACATTTTTTTAATAATTTTTGGAAAATAAAATTTGACGTTTCGATTTTATCAAAATATGATATTGACACTGATAATTTTCGTATTTATATTAATCAATAGATCACCTAATTCATGAAAATCAAAATAAGAATAAAATGAAAATAGAAAATTAATTTTTTCTTTAATCCTTACACCTTAAATATGTAGCATTACTTGATTAATCAATAAAATTATTTGTAGTTTTATTAGAATTTACAAAATACAACCATAAATTTCACTCAAATTATTTTTTTTAGCGTATTGATGTCCTCTAAGTCTATTTTCTAAATACTGAGATGTCTGCCCTATGTAGACAGCGTCACAATTAGTACAAGACACTTGATATATGATATCCTTTTTTGGTGCTTTAAATTTTAATTTGGATAATTTATTATGTCCTCTATAACTCATACTAATATCAAATTTATTAAAATAATTTGATAGTTGTTGGGAAAGTCCTTGTACATATGGTAAGGGAAATGTTTTATTTTTTGATGTTTTCTTTCTGTTTTGTTCTTTAATTGATTGTAGAGTCTGTTTATCGTTTTCTTTAATATCTTATTCATCATTTTTTACGGATAATTATTTTCTTTGAATGCAGTTTTTCCTTTTTGAACAGCTAATCCTCTCAATTCAGGATCTGATGGTTGGATAGATCTAGCAGCCAAACTTATTGTCACTGATCTTTTTTGGTGACATAGTATGACACGAATTGAAGTTCAAATATCTTGAAGACCAAGCTGGTTTCGTACACCATTCTATTTTCATGTTATTATTAATTTTATATAATGTAACATCGAGAAAATTGATTTTGAAGTACGTTGTTGTTAGAGTGAGTTCTATAGCTTTTATAAATTCTGTATATTCTTTAATTTGGTCCCGTTTTTTATCAATATATTTTCCACAAATGTATATAGAAACAACGTTTGAGGAAATTTAAACTTACCGAAGAAGTTACTCTTGTTGCGCTTGAAACAGCCGCTCCCAATATAGAAGCTCCTTGATCGCGAGCTTGTCCAGTAAGAGACTGTACTCTTTGGAGGAGACTCTCTCGTGATTTGGCCGGCGAACTAGGTGCAGAAGTTGTTTTAGAACCCGGTTTTAAGTTTAACGACAAATCCCCGGCGGTACTAGATTGCGATGGTGGCGGAGGAGGAGGTGCCTGAAAAAAAATAAGATCACACGCTATTAACAGCGATCGCTGTTCCGGAAGATCAATTAAGTAACTGGAAGAATGTTTAATACGAGAATAAACCTCTTGACAATATAAGACACGTGGATGACATCAACGAAAGTGTAATTTCTGACAAAACCTTAATTCAAATGCCACCAATACAATATCATTTTATATCTTGTAATACATTTTAAGACGCTTATTTCTACTTAACTGAAATAATGTAATATTAAAAATAAAGTGAGGTTATGAGTAAAGAGTTTACGCGGATCACCTGTGGTTGCGACGTGACCGGTGGCGGTTTGGAATATGGATCCACGGGAGCATCTGCGTCATCGCACTCCGAGGACAAATCCCCGGAGCTGAACCTCCTCTTTAAGTAATTGACATTCGAAGTGAAGGACTGTCTGAAGCTGCTGAACGAAATGGTGGGGCCGTTTGCGGTAGGGCCGCAATACTTTCCACAGTCGCTAATTTTGCCGGTTCTAAAGGTACTTCTACCGCAGTACGTTCAAACGACGACGCGGTATTAAATGTCGATCAACTTGTATTTTTCAATATATCGACGCGATACACTCTGAAATAAATAGAAAATCATTCAAAAATATGTTAAATTTAAAATATTTACTGGTTATAAAAAAAAAGGGGGACAAATTAGAGACTATTTCTATATAATATTAGTCGCATCTCGTAAAAGTGGCTTTATCAAATTACAAAATATTATCATTACAACAACCTCTGGTATATTATTCTATGAAATTATGTATAATCCGGTCAATTTAGTTACATAATCAAGCTGAAAATTGGTAAAATTGTTTAAAATACAATTGAAAATAAAATTTGAATGGTCCCCATCATTTCCGTGAGTGGAAAAAATTTTAATCAAGGTCAAAGGTCAAAAATGAGTTTTTCAGCCAAACGTTTTATCGTAAAAATTTCTTACAAATACTCACAACAAGTCTCGGTTTATTTCAATGTTGTAAGAAAAGTTTACTGCTAAAAATATTAAAATTAAATACGACAGCTTTTACAACTTTTTGAATCGTTATATCTTAGAAACGGTGGCTCGTAGGAAAAAAAGTATTTATACGTTTTTTGTAGATAATTTTATGATCTACAATTTTCGTCAAAGGTATTTTCATGATAAAACTCACTGTTTTGTTGATAATCACGAAAAACTCATTTTTTTGACCTTTCAAATATTCAAATTTTATGTTCAATTGTATTTTAAACAATTTTATTTTTGATTTTCAGCTTGATGGCAATTTATGTAGCTTCACTCTTATTTTTTGTTCTAATTTGACCAGACTAGTTTTGAAAAACGACAATACTGTCTCAAACATACTTCATTCCGTCCCAAAACAATGTTAGATTCTGTGATAATAACAGTTTTGTCGTCGAATAAAAAATTATGCTATTAGGGCTGTCGATTTATTTATAAGGATCATCACCCTTAATTTGAGCAATAGAAACATCGGCTCCTGCGTATAAAACTTGTTAATGCTGCGTTAATAAGTTGCGGCACCACTAAACATCGAATTTGACTGAGCGAGTTGATAGTGAACGTTTAAAACAAGTAAGCCTGTATGCTTACGTTGGATGATTATTTTTGGTCTTTCTCAACAACAATTCTTAGAAAGACTTCTTGTCTTTGCGTCTGTCAGAGGTGCAGTTCTATTTATTGATGATCTCTAAGTCTATTTTCTAAATACTTAGATGTCTGACCTATTTCAATTTTATCTATCTTTCAAAAATTATTAAAAAAAGTAATTTTATAACAGAAGAGACCTAAATTCAAAAATATTTAGAAACATAAACATATTAAAAGGTCTGAGGAATCAGAAATATTAGTTTTTTGAGATTTAAAATGAATCTGGCCACTGGATTACCACTACACTAAATTCTGGATATTATTGTGATATTTTGGTTTAGTTGTAAGTCAAAATTCATTATGAAAAACCTGGTTTACAACGAAAAACATATTTCATCAAGATAATGAACTCTTCCATAAAATTCAAATAACCTTTCTAAAATTATTGAATTAAAAACTAAACCAAAACATCTGCCGTATTTAGCAGACTTGGTTTACTCAGATTTCTGACTATTCCAACATATATTTCGACAATCTTCTATGAATTAGAATACAAATGGAAATCGAACATTGTTCAAGAAGAGTAAAATCTGTTGAAAATTCGTAATGAGCAAACATTTTTTAACTGAGAATATCCCACTTAATTCAATTGTATAATTTTACCTGACTAAGCACAAGTAGTGGTAATTAACAAAATGCCCACGTTCGCACAATCTCAAGATAGCTAATTATGAGCCATCAGATGCCAGACCTTTTTCACAAAGCACATTAAGCTTCTTTTGTATGTACAGTGGAAAAGAGGAAACTTCGTTAGCCCGTTTCTTATTTGAACTTCGTGAGCAATTACCTCCGTGTATTTACTTGGTACGCAATTGAAATGGATAATTTTCTGGAAGAATTTTGAGAAGTACGGAATTATAACTTTCGACCCATATTTTCTGATCTCCTTTGTTACAAAATTGAATATATGGATCGCGTTTTAGTCGATAAAAACCAACAATTGAAAAGAAATCTTTCAAAACGTCAATTTCAATCTCCGTTTAGTAGATTAGTCAAAGTCAAATTATTTGATTGAATTTTCTGGTACTGTTTTTATAGTAAATTTTAAAAGGTTAAAGATGTCGTTCTAACCAAAATATCCTTTGTGGATATCCTTGTTAATGGCCTGCAAAAGGAAAAATTAAAATGTACATTCTCCCGTCATTAAACTTTGTGTAGGGAGTTTGTATGGATCAATACGCAGTGGAATCGGGAGAAACGAATGGTCTCTGGATAACGGGATAACATTAAATAAAATGGCTGTTGAGAGTTACTACTTCAAGATTTTTTTTTTATTATTTTTATCTGCGCATTATCAAATATTGAATGGGTTGACGACACTTTTTTTCAACAAAGAATAGTTTTTAATCAAATATATATTTTCCTTTTTGCACAATAACCTTTTGTCATCGTTCTTTCAACTTCATGAAAAAGTGAACCAAGTGTGATTGAAGGTCATATTCATTTGTGAAAGTTTAACATTTCAAAGAATTCAGAAAAGTTATCAAATGGTGCGAGATCCGCGCTGTATGGGGGATATGGCATCACTTCCCAGCCGAGCCCCAAAAGTTGCCAAAGATGTGTGAGGCTTTGCATAATTCGATTTGAAAATTCTGGTCGTTTTTATTTGATTGATTTATCTAGTTTCTTTGATTGTTGACAGTAAACATCAGAATCGATCGTTTGGTTCCTTGGAAGCAGCTCAAAAAACACAAAACCTTTGTAATCCCACAAAACTAACAGCATGAGCTTTTTTTATGGTTTTCAGCTTTCGATGTGGTTTGTGCTGGTTCATATTTTGGTCTATTTGAATATGCATTCTACTAAAAATGGTTGAATAGCAATAGTACTGAGATTACGTACCCAAACATCAATTTTTAAATTATGTTCCTGCATCCATCTGCATCCAATTCCGTGCTAGTGTTACTTCAAAAGTTTATAATTTATAATTGTTACAAATAAAAATTCTACACTAATATCATATTGTGAAGAATTTTTTGATTATATGTACATTCTCTACAAAATAGTTACAGTTTTTGTTTGAACAGTTATAATGAGATTTTTAGTTGAACCCACTTTTTTCAAATGTTTCCCAATCTCTTAAACTACATCTTTGGAAAGCTGGTTGCGATTTAGATCACCATTATTTATCAACCTATCTTATCCACTGCAGGACATAAGCATCATTTTTCGGTCTTGGTTATCTTGGATCCAGTTGGAAGATATCCTTTTCAATCGTATATCAATTATCTGACAATCTTGCAGCCCTGTTCCATTTCAAATGTTTGAATCTTTCAATTGCATTCTTAACTTTTGTTTAGTCTTCGATTCGAATTTTATCTCATAATGTCATTCCCAACCTTTCCATGACTCCATGATTGAGTTATTCTTATTGTATTCACAGATTTTTGATCCATAATGGATGAAGCATTAGTCAAATAACTTTCGTTTGAGATATGTCGGTATATCTGTCTTAAATACGTATCTTAGCTTACCAAATACGGCCCAAGACAGTCATATCCTTCTATTTTTTCTTTCCATTCGGATGTCATGTCCAAGATATACAGATAGGAACCAATAAATTATAGAGCTAGCTCAAAATAAGTTTCTGACGATAACCATAATCTAGAATCGTATTTTTTCTTGTTGGTTAAATATTTCTTTTACAAACTTTGGAACTATTAGATGTAGATTCTTATTATTTTGACAGTTGTATTTGTAATTTGATGAAATCTGGTAAATCTACAGGGAAAAATATAATAAGGTTTCATCAAATCCACTTTGAATCTATATTATTAATCAAGCCCCCAAGGAAAGATATTTGGTAACTGAGTTTTGCAATATTAAATTAGATTATTGTAATAGACAAAAAGTTTGAGAAACTTTAATCAATCAAAAGAAAGGTGTTAATAAACTTGACGCAATGGAAAAGTTCCCGAAACTCAACATATATATCATTATTTCGAACAAACGTTGGTTAATGGGGGTTGGAAATCGGTATAGCGTAAGGTTATTGTGATGATTAATTATAAAATATATTGAATTCCATTAAGGAGACTCCATCATAATTAATTTGTGTTCATAACCTTCTATTAATTATCAAAACTGTTTTAGATTCACAATTCATTTTGTAACGGAAAAATCAAATTTAATCCAATAGTTATAGAAAAAGTATAGTATCCTACTGGATAGTAAAGGGTGAGACTTATAGCACAAACTTCTTCCCCGTTTCTATCATTACGTGTTTGTTGAATAATATCCTATAAATCTTGTAAAAAAGATTCATTTTATAATCAGTATATTACTGTTGTGAATTTTAAAAAAATTCTAAAGAAAAAAATGTATTATCACACGTACCTACAAAATTTGAAGTAAAATTCTAACTAGATAATATTAACTATTGTATCCGCAACACGTACTACATAAAAGTTTTCAAACTTGCCTATATATTTACCTCTAATATCGGAAAAACAAATTTGAAATATTCGCACCAATTTTCACCAACAATTTTTGAAATTTTCACGAAAAATCAAGTCTGTATGAAAGTATGATTTTAACTGAATATCGGGCTTCGAAAGGGCGGCGAATTTAACGCCGTACGGCGGTCGTTGCACAAACTATTTCGTCGATAATAATACGCATACCCTCTAGTTCGACTTGGGGTAGTTTTCGAAATTCTTGTTGAATGCGGACACACTTGTAACTCTTTTCACATTGGAGCGGATATCGACCTTTGTAAAAGTGGAATAAATAGTCAAATATTGAACAAAAGAATTTAGATTTTTCAAATTCCAAAATATAGGGTTGTATAAAATCTAGATCTAAAAAACTTTTAGGGTGAATTGAAATAACGGATACCCGAAAAAATATTTATTAAAGGATTATAAAAGAGAATAATAATTTTTTTTAAAGATCCCAAAACTATATCTATGAAAATACCAATTTGTTTACAGTGCACAAACATTTAGATCATTCCTCAGTATTTGTAACTCACTTTTCTACAATTTTCCGATATATCGGGGTCAGTTAGTATTATAATTGATGGGAAAAATTAATCAATAATAAATAAATTATCATTTTTATTGATGGAATGTACATTTTTGATTGTTATCGCAATTAAAACATATTGTGGCTAAATTCATGCAAAAACTACCGATACAATAAACAACGATTTTCCACAAAAATTTAAAAAAATATTTAAACACAAATAGGATCAAATGAAAATGAATTATTAAACGTTGTTACAGATATTGAAATTATGCAGATCATAAAGTTATTAAATTACAAAGACGGTATTCAAGATCATAACTAATACGATTAATATTCAAAATTACGTCTTGGACAAAATATTTTATATTATATAGGCAAGAAATGTGGAGAAAAATAAAAAAATCAGCATAAATTACCTCTTGAATCTAAGGATAAACAAAAAGGATATACTGAAAAAAACTTTGTATTCTATTTTTTTTAGGAATTAACTCTTTTTTTTAGATTTCTCAATAAAAAATGACGATACCAGTTTATATAAAATAAATATCATCGAAATATTTCTTAAAAAATTTAAAATCGTGATAATGAAATGTAACACATCATTTTTACGAAAGTTAGTACTTGCCCAATGAAATATATAATTAGGGGTGTCAACTATTTGAAAAAAACTAGTTTTTTTATCGGAATTCCAACCGTAACGCAAAGCTTCCTTTACAACTGTAGCACAATTATTTCTCAATAAATCGTAGGTATTTTCATTAAGATATCGATTCCAAAATTGTTTGATTCTCGATTGGGTATCTTTGTTCGCTGGTATCTGGATGATTTCATCGGCACGTCTTCCTTCACTCAACGCATCACTTAAATAAGTTTCTTTTCCGTTAAATTTAGGGTCGAATGTAAAGTAAGTAAAAGGCGGCCAGAAACTGATGTAAGTATTATCCGACAGTTTCATTGATATATGACCTACGTACGGAAATCGCGGTTCCCATTTGTAAATTTTGATCATGTTAACCACCGGAGCGTCGTCGTTAAACATCCTAAAAATCATTTTTTACAAAACGAAATCATAAATTATCACAAAATATGAAAATATTGAATTACACAACATCCTTCAAGAGAAAATCAAGGTGGTGATTCAAAAGATTCTATTGACACAGAAATTGAGTAATTTAGAGAAGGATTAGTGAAGAGAATACAAAAAATGAATCAATTTTCAAGGATGGATTAAAAACAAAATATGAAACAGGAGCCGATGGGTTTCCAAAGGAACTCAGTCTCCAAAAGTATTATCAAGGTGGTGATTCAAACACAATCACAACAAACTACACGACAGCCAAGCAACCTTTAAAAGAATCACCAAAAAAATGTGGTAATGAGCTTGTTAAAAAGCAATATCCTGGATTCGGGACACTGGAGTAATCCTCGGTTGGTAACCTGGACACTATGAAATGGAAGGGGGCTCCAAGGCAGATAGATTTGTTAAAATACGAGGGGATTGAACGCCGAAAAGACACAAACAGTAGTGATAGCATATCCTGAGTGATTTAGCGAAGGATTAATGAAGAGAATACAATAATTGGTTCACGAAACACTCAATCCAGAAGACTATTGTACTGTTGGGACAGAAATAAGAAGTAACAACGGACAATTATTGTACAGAATGTAATGAAGACCTGACGCCAAATGCTGGAGGTTGACATCATAAAGTGCCTCGAAAAACTAGCTGAATTAGAAATAGAAAAATTGAAAAAACTTCATTCTGGGTTGGAAATGTTTGAATAATCTAAGAAAAGATAGTTAATTCTAAATCACGACCAATCCAGATCGATGTTACCAATACTAACTTAAGTTAACTTTCCTCGGGGAATAAATGGGTTTCCAAAGGAACTCAGTCTCCAAAAGTATTATCAAGGTGGTGATTCAAACACAATCACAACAAACTACACGACAGCCAAGCAACCTTTAAAAGAATCACCAAAAAAATGTGGTAATGAGCTTGTTAAAAAGCAATATCCTGGATTCGGGACACTGGAGTAATCCTCGGTTGGTAACCTGGACACTATGAAATGGAAGGGGGCTCCAAGGCAGATAGATTTGTTAAAATACGAGGGGATTGAACGCCGAAAAGACACAAACAGAAGTGATAGCATATCCTGAGTGATTTAGCGAAGGATTAATGAAGAGAATACAATAATTGGTTCACGAAACACTCAATCCAGAAGACTATTGTACTGTTGGGACAGAAATAAGAAGTAACAACGGACAATTATTGTACAGAATGTAATGAAGACCTGACGCCAAATGCTGGAGGTTGACATCATAAAGTGCCTCGAAAAACTAGCTGAATTAGAAATAGAAAAATTGAAAAAACTTCATTCTGGGTTGGAAATGTTTGAATAATCTAAGAAAAGATAGTTAATTCTAAATCACGACCAATCCAGATCGATGTTACCACTACTAACTTAAGTTAACTTTCCTCGGGGAATAAAAATACGAATTTGATATTTCTTGGAGGTTATAAACTTATATAGGTTATAAACACATCTACAGTATCAATTTTATCATATTTTATTTACCTAGGCACTGGATATCAACCCTCAACTAATCTTAAAAGTAAGATTATTAGAAAAAAATGGAATTTAAGGATTTTCAATATTTTTACCGATCCTATTTACTGAGCTTTGGAAAGCTTCTTTAATTTTTGAATTAATTTCAAAATCAATGAATCGAGTATTGATCAAATGAATGTACTAGAATGTAATTTATAAAAAAAGTACTTACATGTTAAAAAATTGTGAAATATGTTCGAAATACTAATAGTCAATGAGGTCTAATAGGTAATCATGTTAACGTTCATTGGAGGAAAATAGTTTATAAATGTTATGATATGTTATCGATATTATTGATAAAATTGATATACTTATATAAAAAAAATCACCGCAAGCAGTGCGTGTAAAACCATATGATAGATCCTACAAACTAATTACGAATTTATTGCAATTATTTTAATAAAATTAATGAATTATTCTAGATGATACATCACTCATATATTTGAAAGACTTAAAAAGACTGATTAAATTATTATCATAGAAATCTAATGGAATATCTGGACTTAAGGGTGTCCAGAGTTTGCTAAGGACCAGTTGTTCGGTATGATTCATAATCGTGACGGATGTCTAAAGTCAAATAAACAGAAAATGATTGATTTGAGAAGGTAATTGTTCAATTTTTCTGTATATTAATGTAAACAATAATACTATGAACTATCTGTACGTGGAAAAGAATGCGGTATTTATATCATATGACATCTCTGGTTCATAAGTAATTCGGGAAAAATTGTAGCTTTGTTTCAAATATCTGTTCTGCTTAAAGTTACTGAAATCGCTAATGACTTATAGCTTTTGATGAAACTTCTATTTAAATTATGCAGATCGCCCTGATTCGACTGATATTATATTCTAAGTGAAATTGCAGTGAACGACGTTTGCAGTTTTTTGTAATGTCAACCACAACAGAAATCATGGAAAATATCATTATTCAGTTTGCTTATAACTGAAAAATTGGGCATGTTTTCGAAAATTCACAGCTCCCAACGTTAAAATTTTAATAAAAAAATCTATGCCATTGAATTATTAGTTTACTCGAAACGGTAATTCAAATGTTGAAAAAGTTCCGATAAGCTAACATCGTCAACTACAAAACGTATATTTCACTTTCTCAAAATATGAAAAAACAAACATTAAACAAAATAGATCCAATTTTTCAAACCAGAAAAACCACCATTTTCCAGACAATATTGATTTTCTAAATATATGAACTGGTTTTTGGTTTTCATTTTCAAAAGAACGGCATCTATAATTCGATTATGTTCAAATCAAAATATGGATACAAACTATTTCAAAAACAGCGCCATTAAATATTTATTAGGATTTCTGATAACTGATTTTTAATAAAACTGTAATGTCGTTTTTCTATATTTTTATACTTTCTAATAAACGCGCGAATAAAATAATATTCAGCATGAAATTACTGAAATACATTTCCATTTTAGTATACTATTATCCTCACGTTTGATATAAATAAATACATAAATTTCAATCTTTTGAAATATTACTTTATTTCAAGTTATTTTATATCCTATAATTCATCTTGAATTTGATCAATAACTTTATTTCTCTCATAAATAAGAAGCGATTTCGTTGCATCGAACAAATTCGAGGTAAATATACTTTTCCGATAAGTTATCTCGAATTTATTTTTATTTCTGTTTCCCGGATATGATAAATAAATTTTTAATGTACCAAATATGATTTATGTCTAATCGGAATTGAGTCGCAATTATCTTCAAAAAATATTGGAACGCGTAATATTTGTTTCGGACCACGTTCTAACTTGCAAGGCCCGCAGTTCCGCGATCGCGGAGTCCCTTCGGCTCTTTCATCGATTGTTGATGAATAATTTTTAGTGGAAACATTCAGCTGAATTCTTAGAAACCGCCAATAGTTTGAGAAATATTGTCACTATGAAAAGAAAACGATTTTTCAAAATAAGTTGAAACAAATTACTTGGAATGTCTTCAGATAGCAAATCAGACATGCCATTTGAAGTAAGATAGTTTGCAAATGCTTCAGGTATTAAACTACTTGAAGAATCAAGAAGTAGATACGTCCTGGTCTACCAAACAATTGAAAAATGGTGCGATTTTAACGTCAAGAAACATTTTGATTCACTCAACATCGATATCAAATAACTAAAACTTCAAATTGTTATAAAAATGAAAATTTATATATAAAACTATAGACAGACTTTTTTATTTAATATAATTCATCTCAGGGTCTCTAGATCAATGTCTTTTTCTGGGATATCCATGCTTGATGCCACACAATTGAGCTCTTGAGCGATGTCATTGAATTTAAATATGTTAGACGCAAAAATCGAGCAGGAAATTGATCTTAACTGCTCCGGAATAAAAATGAGGTGAATACGTAAAATTTATCCCATCCATTTAGTACGAATACAGGGTGTCCCACGACAAGTTAAAACTATATCTGTATATGTCAAAAAAATAATGAAAATTTCTACTTTTGGATTTTCGGATACGATCTTTTTAACTAAAATATTTAATACTTTAATATGTTACTTGGTTGTTTGGAATGGAACATACATATCTGCAAAATCTGCATACTTTTTGAGATAATAATTTTTTTGAAAAAAATTTTACCGTTGCAAACCCTTATAAATTATTTTTTTACGTGGATACCCTTAAAGATATGAAAATGGTTTTTATTCAATTGCTTTTAGCAAGGTCAGACGTATTTGAATCTATGTTGAAAATTTTATTATTTTATACAGGGTGTGTATAGAAAGTGTGCAAAGTTTAACTTTTTAAATATTAAATCTGTCTAAAAATTTACAGAAAACATTTAATATCTGTATAATGGTTAGGTTATAATATAGGAAAGTATACATGAATTTACCTTTTATTTTACCCCTGAATGCATTAAAATATAAAAAACCGGGTGGTTCTATATAAAAAAATGAAGAAATTTGATATTTATGAAGTTAAACTTTGAACACTTTTTATACACACCCTGTATCAAATGAAAAATGTTTCAACATAGATTCAAATACGTCTGACTTTACTAAGATCAATCGAACGGAAATCATTTTTATATCTGTAAGGGTTTGTTCGTAAAAAAATAATTTATAAGGGTCTGTCAATTGTCAAATTTTTTACAAAAAAATTAATAACTCAAAAAGTATGCATTTTTCGAAAAAAGTTTTCAGACAAAAGTATACTGAAATTTTACGTTTATTTCAAAAACGTATTGATATACAGGGTGTTTTTATAATATTTTGTCATATAGTCAAATAGTTTTAACTCGTCGTGGGACTTCCTGTATGAAAGTCAAGTTGAAATATCAATATAAATAAATACTGTATCTATATAAATCGTCTTTTATCATTAACATTGAAATATGCGGTATTAGGTATTTCAGCTATTTATTCATTAACTGTGATTCACCGACTCAGAACACTGTTCTAAAAGAACAAAAACAAGCCCACGTTTCATACTAAACAGCGTTTTCAAATCGAACAAACGTACCAAACATCAAGTTTTAACAGCAATTGAAATCAAAATCTGGCGAATTTACTACAATATTTCTTGGAGTTATTACCCGTTACGAGGTTTTAATGGTTATTGAAGAAATCCGTATTATTATGAATGAATAGAAGCTGTTTTTACAATTTATATCGACACTTTTATGTTACTCCCACATAAAGTTCATCTTCTAGGAAATTAACTCTAATCAATGTGGCAACACTGTCGCTATTGAACATGGAGAATTCAACGATCGTATAGGTAACAAACTGAACCCAACTTTCATTCTTGTAGTCGCTTCTCTGGTTGTCCGTTGTGTGCGGTCCAAAAGAACAGAAATTCATTCTGTACCATTTTCGGTGACAGAACATGTGATTTCGGTTATCGAAAAGTGCTTGTAGTTTCGAAGGCAATATTATAGAACAAAAAAAAATGCGTGGTATTAGTGTCAAGTGTAGGATTTTTGTAACAGTTCTAATAATTGCACATGTCAGAGAGGTAGGTGTCTAATTTTAGACAAGCGTCATCATTTCTTTAAATAATTTCAAATAGAATCACTTGGTCGACAATGTTTAAAGTTAACAATGAAGTACAGAAATCCCACATTTACGAAACTGTTAGTTTGGTACCGTTTGTGAGGTGATTTTATAAATTATAATAAACTGTAGTTATTCATCCAAATATTATGGTTACATTGTGTTAAAAATATAACTTAATGACTTAATAGCTTTATTTTTGAACTCAGAATATATAGAAACTTTTATCTTTCTGGTTAAAAGTATACAAAAAAGAAATGGAAACAAATTTACGGCTTATCTGTTGCGAAAGGACATGGTAGATCTGAACAATCCCAAGACGAGGTAAAAACAAAATATAGCGAGTTACTATTGACTTAGAAGCAGTAAAGATTAGTCCATACCTAAAAGCTATCTTTTATTGATTACAAGAAATACATTGTAATCTTTTTTATATGGCTCTAAGTAACAAAATTGGGACGTGATTCTCATTAATGACCTTCTGAATTCATCCAAGGAATATGAAGTTACCATAGCCCAGAAATATCCAAAATCAGATCACACCCAGTATAATACACAGAGGGATACATTTTCTAAGTAATTTTACGAGATTATATGAGGTAAATACAGTACAATATAATAAATACTCACTTCACTAACTCAAAAGTTTTAATTCTCTTGAGGTTTTTTTGTGTTTCTTCAATTTCGTCAAGGGGCTGGATTCCTTCAACATTGGTATGGTGAAGAAGTTTGGTTAACAGTGTCCAGATCCAGATCCTTGTGAACTTTACTGTTTCGAATATACATCCACGATTTTCCTTAGTACCTTGCTGTGAAATCTTTGGAGTATCTGTACACTACTTTGATTAGCACAGCCTCATAGCTAAATATCATCATCAAATATCAATTTTTGCCGCTCCTTAAAGGCTATTTTTTACAGGTGTTGTCTGCAAAGGTAGCTAGAGTGTCATTTTCTTATACATGCATGTCATTCGTGTACATTCTGAAATGTCTGCGTTAGATGTAGGATTCTAAGATAACAGAAATCTGTCTAGGCAAGTACATCTTGTATTCCCAGCTCTTATGCCAAAATTTATCGAATGCCTGCGCCAAGTTTTCTCTTCTAACGACTTGACATGATTTTAGAGTTGCTTTCTCTAAATCCAAAATGATAATTTGGTTTATAAAAGCATTCGTCCTGAACGACGAGCTGGTGGAGATCCGCGTGCCATACTTTACACCAATTCTACTTTAAAATTTAAGGCAAACTTGGATCAGGATTGGAGATATCTCCCATAAGTCTCTCTCGTTCAAAATATCTCTTATCGGGTGGAGAATCTCATATCGCTCATGTCCTAGGTACTGCAACTTTCTCTCCTTGATTGTCGTGAGAAGTTATCCATTTGTTATAGGATATCTATGTTTGTCTTATATTCCGTTCAAGATATCCGCAGCATCAATTTTCTTCTCTGTGGCGACATCCATGGTCCAGCTTTCGGATCCGTATAGAAGAACAGGATAGGTGTAACAGCAAAGCATTCTGGTGCGGAGTTCCAGGCTGCAATTTTCCAGAAGTGTCCAAATCTTTGTATTTTTGAGACTACCAAATAGTTTGGTCTTAAAGAGATTGAAGTTTGTTTATAATGTTTCCATTGATAAAAAGGCATAGAAAGTTTTATTTAGTTTTATATTTGCTGGGACAGAATGAACCAATACTTGACAAATATAAGTATAACCAAAATAGGCAGTCAACAATATACAATAACAATTACTAACAATGCAACAATAGTATGACCTATAACTATGTTGAACCTCAAACCACCATGAACAACCTTCCATGTTTGTAATGGTATATTGTTAATACAAAAAAGTCATCGTGCATTTATGCAATCAACTGTGAAAATTTACGAAATTCGAATGTGTGTAGTTTTCAACGCATATCAATATTTTTGTTAATAACATAATATTTAGTGATCATTATTCGCTTTTGGTTATGGTGAATTCTTAAGAAAATAATCGTTTGATAATTACAACAAATCATCTAAGGTATACCGCTTTTTTTTTATTCGAGTCACACTATTTGACAGATTTATAATCAGCACAACCAAACCCCATTAATTTCTTGACTTGTTTCTACTTCGTTACATCTTCTTTAAATGTGCCGAACATTTTATTTATTGTTTCTCTGATAATCGCAACATATATTTTCCATCAGTGGAGAGTTTAAATTGGATACGAAGCACAAACGGCTTTTTTTAAAACCGTTATTTCATTACGTACAAATACATTTTTGAGGATTCTGATTTTGCAAGTTTGTTTTAAAGTTCAAGACTGTTGTGATATTCTTTATTCTAGATACCAGATGCTTTATTTATTTCGTCTTACTGTCATCTGATATTTTTTTCTAGCTAGCTATAGTAATAATTTTTAAAGCATCTAAATGTTGTTGATTTTAGGTCTCTTCTGTTTTAAAATTAGTGTTTTTAAATCATTTTTGGAAGATAAAATTTGACGTTTCGACTTTAAGTGTTTATCAAAATATTTTCATCTCAATATTTTTGATTTTAGGTCTTTTTTGTTTTGAAATTAGTTTTTTTAAATCATTTTTGGAAGATAAAATTTGACGTTTCGACTTTAAGTGTTTATCAAAATATTTTCATCTCAATATTTTTGATTTTAGGTCTTTTTTGTTTTGAAATTAGTTTTTTTAAATCAGTTTTGGATGATAAAATTTGACTTTTCGACTTTAAGTGTTTATCAAAATATTTTCATCTC
Source organism: Diorhabda sublineata (assembly GCF_026230105.1). NCBI lineage: Eukaryota > Metazoa > Arthropoda > Insecta > Coleoptera > Chrysomelidae > Diorhabda > Diorhabda sublineata. Next base: position 805,273 of record NC_079478.1, read on the forward strand.
AATATTTTTGATTTTAGGTCTTTTTTGTTTTGAAATTAGTTTTTTTAAATCAGTTTTGGATGATAAAATTTGACTTTTCGACTTTAAGTGTTTATCAAAATATTTTCATCTCAATATTTTTGATTTTAGGTCTTTTTTGTTTTGAAATTAGTTTTTTTAAATCAGTTTTGGATGATAAAATTTGACGTTTCGACTTTAAGTGTTTATCAAAATATTTTCATCTCAATATTTTTGATTTTAGGTCTTTTTTGTTTTGAAATTAGTTTTTTTAAATCAGTTTTGGATGATAAAATTTGACGTTTCGACTTTAAGTGTTTATCAAAATATTTTCATCTCAATATTTTTGATTTTAGGTCTTTTTTGTTTTGAAATTAGTTTTTTTAAATCAGTTTTGGATGATAAAATTTGACTTTTCGACTTTAAGTGTTTATCAAAATATTTTCATCTCAATATTTTTGATTTTAGGTCTTTTTTGTTTTGAAATTAGTTTTTTTAAATCAGTTTTGGATGATAAAATTTGACTTTTCGACTTTAAGTGTTTATCAAAATATTTTCATCTCAATATTTTTGATTTTAGGTCTTTTTTGTTTTGAAATTAGTTTTTTTAAATCAGTTTTGGATGATAAAATTTGACTTTTCGACTTTAAGTGTTTATCAAAATATTTTCATCTCAATATTTTTGATTTTAGGTCTTTTTTGTTTTGAAATTAGTTTTTTTAAATCAGTTTTGGATGATAAAATTTGACTTTTCGACTTTAAGTGTTTATCAAAATATTTTCATCTCAATATTTTTGATTTTAGGTCTTTTTTGTTTTGAAATTAGTTTTTTTAAATCAGTTTTGGATGATAAAATTTGACGTTTCGACTTTAAGTGTTTATCAAAATATTTTCATCTCAATATTTTTGATTTTAGGTCTTTTTTGTTTTGAAATTAGTTTTTTTAAATCAGTTTTGGAAGATAAAATTTGACGTTTCGACTTTAAGTGTTTATCAAAATATTTTCATCTCAATATTTTTGATTTTAGGTCTTTTTTGTTTTGAAATTAGTTTTTTTAAATCAGTTTTGGATGATAAAATTTGACTTTTCGACTTTAAGTGTTTATCAAAATATTTTCATCTCAATATTTTTGATTTTAGGTCTTTTTTGTTTTGAAATTAGTTTTTTTAAATCAGTTTTGGATGATAAAATTTGACTTTTCGACTTTAAGTGTTTATCAAAATATTTTCATCTCAATATTTTTGATTTTAGGTCTTTTTTGTTTTGAAATTAGTTTTTTTAAATCAGTTTTGGATGATAAAATTTGACGTTTCGACTTTAAGTGTTTATCAAAATATTTTCATCTCAATATTTTTGATTTTAGGTCTTTTTTGTTTTGAAATTAGTTTTTTTAAATCAGTTTTGGAAGATAAAATTTGACGTTTCGACTTTAAGTGTTTATCAAAATATTTTCATCTCAATATTTTTGATTTTAGGTCTTTTTTGTTTTGAAATTAGTTTTTTTAAATCAGTTTTGGATGATAAAATTTGACTTTTCGACTTTAAGTGTTTATCAAAATATTTTCATCTCAATATTTTTGATTTTAGGTCTTTTTTGTTTTGAAATTAGTTTTTTTAAATCAGTTTTGGATGATAAAATTTGACGTTTCGACTTTAAGTGTTTATCAAAATATTTTCATCTCAATATTTTTGATTTTAGGTCTTTTTTGTTTTGAAATTAGTTTTTTTAAATCAGTTTTGGATGATAAAATTTGACTTTTCGACTTTAAGTGTTTATCAAAATATTTTCATCTCAATATTTTTGATTTTAGATCTTTTTTGTTTTGAAATTAGTTTTTTTAAATCAGTTTTGGATGATAAAATTTGACGTTTCGACTTTAAGTGTTTATCAAAATATTTTCATCTCAATATTTTTGATTTTAGGTCTTTTTTGTTTTGAAATTAGTTTTTTTAAATCAGTTTTGGATGATAAAATTTGACTTTTCGACTTTAAGTGTTTATCAAAATATTTTCATCTCAATATTTTTGATTTTAGGTCTTTTTTGTTTTGAAATTAGTTTTTTTAAATCAGTTTTGGATGATAAAATTTGACGTTTCGACTTTAAGTGTTTATCAAAATATTTTCATCTCAATATTTTTGATTTTAGATCTTTTTTGTTTTGAAATTAGTTTTTTTAAATCAGTTTTGGAAGATAAAATTTGACGTTTCGACTTTAAGTGTTTATCAAAATATTTTCATCTCAATATTTTTGATTTTAGGTCTTTTTTGTTTTGAAATTAGTTTTTTTAAATCAGTTTTGGAAGATAAAATTTGACGTTTCGACTTTAAGTGTTTATCAAAATATTTTCATCTCAATATTTTTGATTTTAGGTCTTTTTTGTTTTGAAATTAGTTTTTTTAAATCAGTTTTGGAAGATAAAATTTGACGTTTCGACTTTAAGTGTTTATCAAAATATTTTCATCTCAATATTTTTGATTTTAGGTCTTTTTTGTTTTGAAATTAGTTTTTTTAAATCAGTTTTGGATGATAAAATTTGACGTTTCGACTTTAAGTGTTTATCAAAATATTTTCATCTCAATATTTTTGATTTTAGGTCTTTTTTGTTTTGAAATTAGTTTTTTTAAATCAGTTTTGGATGATAAAATTTGACGTTTCGACTTTAAGTGTTTATCAAAATATTTTCATCTCAATATTTTTGATTTTAGATCTTTTTTGTTTTGAAATTAGTTTTTTTAAATCAGTTTTGGATGATAAAATTTGACGTTTCGACTTTAAGTGTTTATCAAAATATTTTCATCTCAATATTTTTGATTTTAGGTCTTTTTTGTTTTGAAATTAGTTTTTTTAAATCAGTTTTGGATGATAAAATTTGACGTTTCGACTTTAAGTGTTTATCAAAATATTTTCATCTCAATATTTTTGATTTTAGGTCTTTTTTGTTTTGAAATTAGTTTTTTTAAATCAGTTTTGGATGATAAAATTTGACGTTTCGACTTTAAGTGTTTATCAAAATATTTTCATCTCAATATTTTTGATTTTAGGTCTTTTTTGTTTTGAAATTAGTTTTTTTAAATCAGTTTTGGATGATAAAATTTGACGTTTCGACTTTAAGTGTTTATCAAAATATTTTCATCTCAATATTTTTGATTTTAGGTCTTTTTTGTTTTGAAATTAGTTTTTTTAAATCAGTTTTGGATGATAAAATTTGACGTTTCGACTTTAAGTGTTTATCAAAATATTTTCATCTCAATATTTTTGATTTTAGGTCTTTTTTGTTTTGAAATTAGTTTTTTTAAATCAGTTTTGGATGATAAAATTTGACGTTTCGACTTTAAGTGTTTATCAAAATATTTTCATCTCAATATTTTTGATTTTAGGTCTTTTTTGTTTTGAAATTAGTTTTTTTAAATCAGTTTTGGATGATAAAATTTGACGTTTCGACTTTAAGTGTTTATCAAAATATTTTCATCTCAATATTTTTGATTTTAGGTCTTTTTTGTTTTGAAATTAGTTTTTTTAAATCAGTTTTGGATGATAAAATTTGACGTTTCGACTTTAAGTGTTTATCAAAATATTTTCATCTCAATATTTTTGATTTTAGGTCTTTTTTGTTTTGAAATTAGTTTTTTTAAATCAGTTTTGGATGATAAAATTTGACGTTTCGACTTTAAGTGTTTATCAAAATATTTTCATCTCAATATTTTTGATTTTAGGTCTTTTTTGTTTTGAAATTAGTTTTTTTAAATCAGTTTTGGATGATAAAATTTGACGTTTCGACTTTAAGTGTTTATCAAAATATTTTCATCTCAATATTTTTGATTTTAGGTCTTTTTTGTTTTGAAATTAGTTTTTTTAAATCAGTTTTGGATGATAAAATTTGACGTTTCGACTTTAAGTGTTTATCAAAATATTTTCATCTCAATATTTTTGATTTTAGGTCTTTTTTGTTTTGAAATTAGTTTTTTTAAATCAGTTTTGGATGATAAAATTTGACGTTTCGACTTTAAGTGTTTATCAAAATATTTTCATCTCAATATTTTTGATTTTAGGTCTTTTTTGTTTTGAAATTAGTTTTTTTAAATCAGTTTTGGATGATAAAATTTGACGTTTCGACTTTAAGTGTTTATCAAAATATTTTCATCTCAATATTTTTGATTTTAGGTCTTTTTTGTTTTGAAATTAGTTTTTTTAAATCAGTTTTGGAAGATAAAATTTGACGTTTCGACTTTAAGTGTTTATCAAAATATTTTCATCTCAATATTTTTGATTTTAGGTCTTTTTTGTTTTGAAATTAGTTTTTTTAAATCAGTTTTGGATGATAAAATTTGACGTTTCGACTTTAAGTGTTTATCAAAATATTTTCATCTCAATATTTTTGATTTTAGGTCTTTTTTGTTTTGAAATTAGTTTTTTTAAATCAGTTTTGGAAGATAAAATTTGACTTTTCGACTTTAAGTGTTTATCAAAATATTTTCATCTCAATATTATTGATTTTAGGTCTTTTCTGTGTTCAAATTAGTTTTTTTTAAATCATTTTTGGAAGATGAAATCTGACGTTATCAAAATATTTTGGTAAAGACTTTCAACAATGATTAAAAAACTGATTTTGCAACAGAAAAGACCTAAAATCAAGAACATTAAGATGCATTAATATATAAAAAGGGGCAAGAAATCATAAATCAAAGAAATTTACTCAATTTTTTTGATAAGATGGAAGTTTCTTTAAAACGAGTACAGACGCTTAAATCCGTACACGAATTAGGCGTCGCCTTGAAGGAAGGCAATTATCAAAATATATTTTAAAGCCCGCAATTCCTCATTCCGATTTTATAACCCGCCTATGATCACTCGAAGGCGCAGATATAAATAATCGACGGTAGTATGGCGAGATAAAATGAAAAGTAATACCAAAAAAGTTACATAATTAAGTCGGACAGTTGCATACACTCCTAAAAGGAAAAGCTCGCTTAATTTCATCGTCGGTCGAAAGATAAAGAAGCATAATTTATAACAACCACAGATACTGATCATTTGTCACTTTCTAGGCTGTGTAGTCTGAAGGATTATCTTGCTTGCCAAGACGTTTTTTTTTAACTCTCTTTGTTCATAAGATCTTAACACTAATTTATATTCAATAATCTGTCTTATCGAAAAGCACTTTGTATTAATTGAAAGAATACCCACGAAATAATAAAAGAACTAGGAGAATGGATTGCCTAGATAGAGGAAGTAGGACGAAAAGATAAACACTTAAAACACCCTCATTGATGTATTACCGCTTCTTGTTTTTCTCATTTTTCAAAAAATTCTACTCTCCGATTTCGAAATTATTGTTTGGGTATGAAAAAAAAAATAGTTGAGATCAATATTATTCGTTATACATTATGTACAAAACACATCGTGGCGGCTTAATAACTTGATTCTCGGTAATTTTATAGAAAAAAGTTGAAAACAAATATTTTTATCAGTAATATTTTGAGTTTTTACATCATATGAGAAATTTAACCAACAATATAGATGATTGAGAACTCCACATTTGTCTAATCGACGATTTGCTTATTTATTTATTATCTTTATTGTGATTTTTCAATGTTTTTTCTCAATTTTCTTCTCCGATCCTTCGATTCTGAATACGTTAACTTTCATTCTTTATTACGACACGGAGAGGTTTTGAAAAATCGATTTAACCACAACTCGTCGGCTTTTAAATTTTATTAAAACATGGATCAAAGTAAATCGTTGGTTTTTCGTAAAAAACATTGTTTTCCATAAATTTTTTTGTAAAAAAACCTTATATATATATATATATATACAGGATTGTCACTAAAAATTCAATATCATCTATGTGATTAAAAACTGTTTAACGCATCTAATACTTTGGATATTCAGCTATATCAAATTTTTTTTGTAGAATTCGGTATAGTAAACATTCCAGCAGCTAAATGAGGTCGAGATTCTATGTACTATATCATCATGAAATTTTAATTGATTAATTTTATTATTGAACAAAAATTTGGAAGAAATCTTTTTGATTACGTAAAAATATGTGGTCAAATTTATTATTCAACCCAAAATTTGAATATTCCAAGTAACATTCTTTGAATTTGAATATTATATAAAAATTTTCAGTCATATAACGGTACTGAGATTTATTAGAATACTAGTTTTGATACGATGTTTCCAAGTTTCATCATAATAACTCTATGGGATTGTTAATTTTTAGATCTTTTTATGAGTTTTCTCGATAAATCTCCTTAATTGGCGATTGACAGTTTCAAAAATCAGGTAAAAAATCAGGAATTGAGGAACAAAACCGAAACTAAGAATCAAAACATTAAACATTTTTCCATATGTACAAGAATTATCCCAATAACTACCCAATTATATCAATAAATATGAAATTAAAGTATGCCAAAAAAATAGTTTATCGAAATATTTCTCTAAACTAAAATATATAACCAAAACCAAAAGATTGTGACGCTGTTTACATTGGGCAAACATCTCAGTAGTTAGAAAATAGACTTAAAGGTCAAAAAAGCATAATTTCAATTATAAAAATTGAATATTTGAAACAGAATCACAAAATTGAAACTTATATATACATATTTTTGGAAAATAACAGCGAAAGAAAAATTATAGTTTGTGGTTAAAACAGATTTTAAATTTGATATTCATATTGTTGGCGATCTATTGATTAATATAATTATGCAAACTCTCATTGTCATGTTTTTTGAAACTAATTTTTTATCAAAAACTGACCTGGAATCAAGACGATCTATTAAGAAAAATATATTTCTTCTTGAAAAACTGATTAATAGTTAGATACGTATAAAAAAATATAATAAACAAGATTATAACATTATAACTTTTTGTAAAATGGAAAAAATTTGTATAAATATTCGACTGAATATAGAGTTTTTCACAATAATTAAATGAGAGGTTATTTTATTTTTTCAAATTTTAAAAAATATTGATAATGAATGCTTTGAATCAATTTATACGACGTGGAAAAATAAACAATGTAAACGATCTGTTTCACAATTTCACACGGTTAGGAATTTTACACCAAACTCGGCCGATAAACTACACAAAAAAACCATAATAACAATCACCTCGATAAATTACCTAATTCGAGACATTAGCATTTAGAAGTTGACCTTTCAAATTTTTGATGACAGTTTGGGAATAACTTTCTTCAGCAAATCTTGATAAATGATATCGCGAAATGTTTATTAACACAAAGAACCTTCTTGTTTTCTAAATACCTTAACCTCACTTCGACTTTTAGTCTTATTTGGACATCCAGTATATAGTATTTAATTAATTCGAGCAATTTAAATAATAATTTACGTTACATACGTATCGTGGATAATAAGAAACAGTTAGAAAGTAATTAGAAATGCTCTAATCGTTAATTTGAATTTAATTGTTAAAAAATATATAATAGCTGCATTGAATAATTAGAATTATTATTTATTAAGAGCAGATAAGTTCGCTTTATCTTTATCATAAACATTTTATCTTAAATTATAAGGTAATTCATTATATCTTATCGCGTTCACTGAACGAGTAACTTTTAACTAAAATTTTTCTAATAATTCACGCAGCGCTTTATGCAATACTTGCATGTTTCGCTACACACGTTATTTTAAATAATACATTTTAATTTGATTATTTCTTTACCGTTGCTCACGTCGTCCTTGTATAAGTTTATGAACCATGTATGAAGAAAACTTCCGTGATATTATCTGCATATCGGTTCAATGAAAATCACTATTAAATTTCGTGTTTGTACTGAAATATTCGTATTTGTGAATTTGTATGGTGATTTATTCGTTTACTAGAACAGTTTTCTCAGTGTAGAAATGTTTAATGACGACAGTTGACGTTTAATATGGTTTTTTTTCTGGCGCATTGTTGTAAATATGATTAAAATTGTTTTTAAAAGTAAAAGTACAAGCTAAATATGATTTTAATATCACTTTAATTACAAAATACTTCATTTTGCATTTACGTTGTCATTCTATAATGATCGAAACTTGATTAACATTAAGATACATTTTAATAAAGGCATTAAAATAATTGTTAACCCTTTAAGAGAGCAACTAAGAGTCAAATACCTATCGAAATTATCAAAACTTCTTCTCTAAACTTCTTTATGCTCTTTCTATTGTCAGAATATTGGGGTTTTAGTTTTTCCTCTCCTTTTATCTATTTTTGCCACTCAATCCGGTCTTTTACAACTTCATTCGTTTGTGATGTTGTTTTTTCTCTTCTTCTGAGTTTAACTTTCTTGATTTTCTTAGTCTTTTTTCGTTTCTGTCACTGTTTTTATCAAAACGAAAAACGGTTTTATTATAAAAATCATTCCATATTCGAATGCTCCCTCTCAAACGTTGTTTCTATTGATGGAAACCTTCTTTGGTGAGGCCCTTTAGGAGCTCTCCGTTTTTTGCTTTACCGCCTCCATCGACTCAAATCCGGTCCCTTTCAAAGCGGATCTTTTTCTAGCCTTTCAAGGAAACCAGAGCAGACCCGTTGACGCGAGAGCTTTTGATCAGGAATAAGATTTCTTAGCACCAGCTTCGCACAGACTTGTATCATGTAATTCCTGGTGTAAAATTTTTTTAATCGTTTCTTTATCGGCGTCTACCGTTCTCTAATCATTAGATCTTTCTCATGTTCCCTTTTTTTGGGTTTACTATCAGCTTTTTTACGCTCATTTCCATTTTCAGGATCTTCTATTGTCAACATCCATTTGTTTATTGTTTCGTATGTAATCTATTTGTTTCCAAAATCTTCAGGAATGTGGTACGTATTCAAATCGACACCTTATATATTATAATTTAATGGTTTTAATCTTTCGTTTACGTAATAATTAGTTTTGAGCCGAGTTTAAATAACTTACAGCTGCTTAATTTTTCTTTTGATAAGATACGCAATTTTTTCTCAGTCGCACACTTTTCTAAATAGAGAAAACGCGTCGCTTATAAGGAACTGAAAGAGTACCTGATTCGATTGGATGAAAGTATTCGATAGTATGAATCAAGATAGTTGTAACTATTTTTTTATTTTTACGGAATTCATTTACGACTCGCTTTCTCTTATTTTAACAATTACACTAGTGAAATCACTTGAAATTTTAATATTATCAAATAAAATTATATGTTAACCAAGTTGGAATTTTCGGAACCGTTTATGATATTCATAATGAACACACTGTTTACACTAACACGCGTCACACAGTGTTATTGTAAGTGTTAGTGTAGTGGTACTGGAAACAGTGTGTTCATTATGAATACCACCAAGTTATCGTCTTCAGAGACTGAAGGTGAACTATTTATTTTTTGAGTCAAAACGCGTGTTAGACAATGGAAAAAGCAAGGGAAAAATAAATAGAAATCAATCGCTTATAAGATGGTCTGGTCAAATCAAACAGTCAACGACCAACTACTTCACTAGTATTATTGAGAAATATACAAAGAGGCAATAAAAAATAGGGAATAGAGACATTCCAAAGAGGTTATAAGCCTCACGATTGAGGAAACTCACACAAAAATCAATTCACGGATTTCATTGGTTTATTTAAACATAAGTTATATAAACATTGAAAGGTTAACAGATTTAATTAGGTGTAAAATTTTTCACGAGCACTGGTATACGTTATCCAAAGTTATTATTTAAGGTAGCACCTAATTGGTAATACACAGAATAGTTATTCAAATCGTACGTGAAGAAATAAGTACGATAACAGTAAAACTGTACTTAAATTGGGTTATTGAGAAAATTATCATTGAAACAAGTCTGCTTGTAATATTAATTAGCTAATTTCAATACTTTATATGAAAAATTTTAATAAAATAGTTTATTTTACGACATCAAGCTTATTTAGTTGAATATTATTGTGAATATTTCTATAGATTAAAAAAGAAAAAATGATATTTTGAGTAACAAGTATTTGTCTACGATTGATGGCTATATTTGACTGATTATTTTCATCGGATTCAGTAACTACTTCTACCAGTTCGCATGGTAAAAACTTAGCGGGAAGAAGTGATTGAGGAAAACAAGATCTAAAAGTTGAATCTATTCAAAGAAAAAATGAAAATTTAATAGAAAATACTAAATTGTGAGCAATATTATTCGATGGATTTTAAAATATACAAAGTCGATGTTCAATTGTAATAATAGATGGCCATTAATTAGAAAAAGATGGCAAATAAATTCATTATGAAATTTTTTCGAAAATAACTTTTGTAAATTCTGTTATTTCGACAAAAATATTTTGTAAATACAGTTAAAAAATGATTGTTTTATATTTAAATAACTTTATTTCGTTATATATAACAAAATTTATATACTTTATAAATAAATTATTGCTCTTTGACTATAATCAATTGCAGATTATAAAAATCCTTGTTCGATCTACCATAGGCGTAGATACCTCATTTTATAAATTTATTATTTTAATAAATACTTTTAATAATAATATGTATATCTTATGTGAGAAAGTATTCGTTAAAAGACAAACAAATCATTATAAAATGGACGGTATTATACGCCGTTATTTATACAGATGCACTTAATTGTAGTCTTACTTGGAATTTGAAAAAAAATTATTATTATACTTCGTTAACTTGCTACAACTAAATATCAAATTATAAAACGTAAATAGACTAGTAAACTGTACCTTCTTGTAAGAGAGTTTGGTTTAAAAAGGATACCAGACATGAGCTGAGTCCTTTTTGTACCCCCTTCGTCTATTAGAACTTCAAGCTGCAAACAAAACTTGACGCAATGTTTCTAAACTGGTATAATTGTATTCTGGATAATCTGTTACATTTTTCTAATGTCGCAATTTATCTAATCATAAAAAGTTTAAAATCTTGATCAGTTTGTTAACTGATTTCAGTTTTTCTTTATATGTTTTTCGGTTCTGTGAATCATCCACAACAACCCCTTTCGTGCCTACTCGATAATGGATAATTTATTTATTTATTTATTATTATAACAGATTATACTGTGCAATTTCATTATCTTCATTCGCCCATGGTCTAAATAACGCCATATTTTCTATTTACTTAAAGAAATTTATGAACGCCAATGCTTCTCGCAAGCTGTCTGGCAGGAATATTTCGAAAAAATACAGTTTCGGCCAATAGAAATGCGTTTTTGTTTACGATTCGATGTTTTGATTGGTAAACAATGGAGATGATGCGTCCACGTGGACTGACGGTTTATTAAATGTTTTACCGAATGTTATACGGGGAGTAAACATTATTTTTTATTTCTTAATGAAAAATGAACTCAAAAATGCCCTAGATTAGACGTTTAACATATTTAAAAACGTTAAAACTTTAAATATTGAAACGCTAGGCTTTCGACTGAAGTTCATACGAATTGAAGCATTTTTCTGTATTGAAACTTATTACTAATAAAACTGATTCATCCAAACAACCGAGAGATTATTCTAGAATTAAAAAAATAGCACGAGATGTGTTAATTAGAAACCTCACGCGATGTTTTAACATTTTAATTCGTTATTAGAGGTGGCGATAAACTCGAAATCTGCAGTTTTTCAAAAATTACTTGATAGAGAGATATAAATATATACCAGGAGAGGAATTTTGGTCTTTTCGTCTATCAAAATATTTCATATTATTTCATTCAAATATTCATTTTTTTTTTGTCACTGCACTGACTCTACCCATAAACTGATATTACCCATAAGACATGTGGGAAGTTGATACTTCAGATTTGAGCCTACTTACCGTTCGTTCTTAGAGGTCAGATCACTCTCACTTCGGCCGCTCCTTTTAAGGAATCGAGACTGTAATCCTCATGTGCATACGTTATCCAATATTTTTATATGATTATGTTTTATGTAAAAGGTTTTAAAATATTTTTTTTCAAATTATTAATATTGTCTGTTTACTGCGATATACTTAACCGAAAAGTAGTAAATTTTGAGGTTAACCAGAGTACCAATAATAAATAATAGAATTTCAAAATTGTATTTATAAAAAACTGTTCAATTAAAATCCTTTCAACTTAATTTTTGTTGTTGGCAACGAAATAATTTAATAATTATGTTAATTCATAGGAAGTATATTAAATTCTAAAAATTATGTGTCAATTATTTATTCACTGAATTATTTCCTACCGTTCTATGGATTATTATTTAGAAATTAACCTACAAGAGAGAGGGGAATGAAGCAGGTTTGATAAACAGTGGTAAAATATGTCTTTTTGTAGACTAGTTTCTCTTAGAACAACCCTGATCTCACGGACTATATCTAGTGACCTAATCACCCTTAAAGCATGGTACGATTCAAACTTTCTCTGTCTCAATGTTTCTAAAACCAAAATTTTATCACATAAAAATACATCGCAGCCTTTTTTATTAAATAATATCAACATCTGTAACATTTTTAGGGCTTGTTGTGGGTAAATCCTCGAAATGGGAGTTTTCAAATAACTGATCTTGACCATCTCCTTAACAGTCTTTTATGCTTTTATTGAGTCGCTTTTTTCTTTTGGGGCACGTGTGGTGCGACTCAATTTGAACGAATCTTCAAACTACAAAAGAGAACTGTTAGATACTTACTCGGACTCACTGAAGGGACTTCTTTAGAAGATCAAAAATTTTGACTCTTACCATCTTACCAATCATCAGTCTGTTGTATCTGATGCCTGCGATGATAATCCTTGTGCTGATCTCAATCAGATTTTTTTCAACAATTTGTTGCAGTTACTCCCAACCTCTGAACCTCATAAACCTTGTGAGCATAGATAACCGACAAACTTTAGAACTATTAATATATTTTATCAAGGATATTAAAATTAATATCTAAGAAGTATCATTGAAAAATTCTGTGGCTGATGGCCTTGCTTCCAATCCATTTTCTTTCACAAACACACACACGCTTCTCTAATTTTAGAAAGATATTTGCACGGCTCAATATTTTACAATGCAAAAAAATGCATAATCACTTTTCAATTGAAATATATCATTCCGCAATAATTTGAGGGTATATTTACTGGAAAGTGTCTTCTACTCTGTAAACGACTTCTAGTCATAATATTTGACTCCGGGCATGCTGCGTACTGGTTTAATTTTTCCTGTGGACTTAGTAATTATTACCTATTACTATTACCTATAATTTAGTTACTAATTATGGTTTTATTCTGTACATTGAACTTTCATTTAATTTGGCTCATTGAATAAGGACTTGATTCCTATCAGGAGGTTTACAAAAGCTGTTTCTGATTCTGATTCTGACGGTGCAAATTGATATCACTCAATAAGACATGTGATTGACAAACAGATGGCGCTGCCATTGTCAAATCCGTATGACGTTCATGAAGTACCAACTTTCAAAAGACTAAGTGGAAAATTTCATGACATTTCGATTAGACAGAAAATAGTGACAGCCATTGAAGCGAATGGATTCAAACCAATTTAGTCTGTTAATTTATCATTACTTCTTGGCGAAGAAAAAAACTGTACAAGCTCAGCATTGGCTTCAAAAGTGTTACCCAGACTCTGCTCTATCGAAAACAACTATTTGTTATTGGCTTGTTGAATTTAAACGTGGTCGTACAGACACTGATGATGGTGAACGTTCTGGTCAGGTCCAATTGATGTATTTACTCCAGAAAACATAAAAAAGTCCACAAGTTGATTGTATTTAATCGTAAAATGAAATTACGTGAGATAGCTGAGGTCATAGAGATACATTTGACCATGAGAAAGCTTCTTTCAAAGTGGGTGCCGTTTTTTCTCACAGTTGATGATTCAGAGCAATGTTTGGCCATGTTTATACGTAATAAATTAGATTTTTTGCGTCTATATGTGACGATGGATCCTTTACTCCACTCCGGAATCAAAACGATCATCATCTTAGTGGACTGCAGCCTGTGAACCACATCCGAAGTTTCCAAAGGCACAACAATCAGCTAGGACGGTTGGGGCTTCAGTATTTTGGAATGCTAATGGAATATTGTTCATCGACCATCTCCAAAAAGGGGAGATAATCAATAGCGAATACTACATGGAGTTGTTAGATCATTTGAATACAAAAATCAAGGTATAACGACCTCATATTCCAAAGAAATAACATTGTTTTACTAATACAATGCACGGATTTACAATTCGATGGCAACGATGATTAAATTGAACGAATTAAACTTAGAATTGCTTCCTCATCCACCGTATAGTCCAGATCTGACTCACAGGCACTAATGCCTATTCGCCGATCTTAGAAATATGATAAATTCAGCTCAAATAAAGAAGAAATTGCTGGGGTGATTGTATTGCTCTTATAGGAGATTACAATGATTAATAAAATCGATTTTTGACAAAAAAAATGTCTTTTTCTTAGTCACACGATTTATGGAGTGATATCTTGAGAAACAACACCGTATTTTATGTCTAATGGATGATGTTTTCTGGTTAAAAATAAAATTATTAACTTGTAAATTGAGTCAAATTAAAAAAAAAACTGTACCTGCATTATATGTGTTATTTTTTTCAAGTTCTTTGTTATTTATTATATGATATTTTATGAAATAACATTCACTGTAAATAAATGTCTCTTTCTCCTTCATCAAAAATCATTCGTATCACGTTGCACTTTATAAATTCAAGTTATTATAGAGAAAACTTTGATTTAAAGTTCATGGCAATGCAACGTGCTGATTGGAAATCATAAAGCGAATTAAACTATACAAAGAATTAACGCCAACAAAGAACAAGGTAGTTACGATAACTATCTTTTTCGATAACTTGTTACAAGGCCATTACAATCTTTTGTTTAGTATTAATTGAAAAATATAATCTGCTAAAGCACCACGCAGTTTTCGTTACTATTGTTCAGGTAAATAAAAACAAATAACTTTCTCAAACAACTGAAAACCGAGACAACAAAGCAAAAATATCTAAAGATACTGCTGAAAACAAAAAGGCAGAGTTAGTGCATACCAAACAAAATTTCCGCACCCTGCAGGTGGTACAAAACAAGTACCTCCGTGGCTATTAAATATTCATGTTATCCAAAACTTCGTGGTTACAATACATAGCCCACATACCCACAGTGAAAGATTTACAATTATTGTCTCCAAAAGATCCTCCTCTTCGAAAACTAAAACCCCGATCGATATTGGAACCCTTGTAAGTAAGTAAATTGTATCTACATCAAACTTGTGGAGGCTCCGTGCCAAGGAACCACAACCAAGCATCCAGATGTCAAAGATACGTCCCGCAGAGGAAGAATCATGTTTTTACAGCTTTTAGACTTGATTCGATTCCTCCACGGATGTTTTAAATACTCGTACTCTCAAGTCTACGGCGTTGAACTAAATTAAGAAGAAAAATATCAGGAAATTTCGTGGGATTTCACTGTATATTTAATCAGGAATCATTGGCATTCAAACGTTTAAAAATGGACCGTGTCATGCAATCATTAATAAAAATTGTAAATTTTATAAGGATCAGAGGACTAAATTATTGACAGTTCAGGCAGTTTCTACAAGATTTGGACGAAAAGTTCCTTGTCTCAGTCGAGGAGTAGTTTTAGAAAGATTTTTTTATATTACATGACCCTATTCAAGCTTTCATTGATTGTGCCTTTTTGGTAGATATCAAAAAATATTTGACAGAACTGAAAATAAAGTTACAGTTTAAAAATCTGATTGTCACTCGAATGTATTCATATATTCAAAGAAAAGAAGTTGAGGATGTTGGAAAACCAGGTAAAAAATCAAACCTTAGACCATTTCCCTCATTTAAAATCATTTGGCAAAGTAAACAAAAAAAATTGTATGAATATTCTCAACTTCAACAAAATTTGATTACAGAATTCAACATTAGTTTTGAAGACATTCACGAAATGAATTTATTCAATTTTGAAGCTTCACAGGCACCAATTCATTTGCAAATGGAGTTGATAGATCTTCAATCTTCAATATTTTGAAAGAAAAATTTAATGAGATTAACGCTCTTACATTTTATACACAAATATTTTAAGAGAATATACATCTCCGTAAATTCTCAAAAATAACTACAACGAATATGATACCTGACATCAACGAGCGTGTCAAAAACAAGAGAACACATGTATCTGGATCCTCGAGCTCAACATAATTATTTACCATATTTTATAACATTGATAAGATTTTCAAACTCTCAAACTCAACTCAAACTCTGCAAAATTGAGTTTAACACCTCTGTATTAGATGAAATAAAAATAGGGATTAAAACTGAAAATAAAGACATTAATAATAATAATATACCGCAGAGTTAAAACAAAAAATGCTGAAGATGTTGTTTTAGAAATGAAAATTTCATATACTAATTGGTTTAGATAAAGAAGTAATGCATAAATCCTTTTGACTAAGAACGTGAACTTCTTCAGCTAATGATGATAAAACAAAACTTTGGAAAACTCAGAACCATTGATATACTAATAGAAGTTTAGAAAGTAGTGGGCGTTCATATCTAGACCTGGTGAATAATTATATTCGCTAAGAAATTAGACAATGAAAATCCCTGAGTGATTAATATGATATTTATCGTTCCAAATTATGAAATAGTTTTATAAAAATTTCCATAGTAGTTTCTTGTGGAGGTCTAACTAGTTCCATTCGTGAGTATTAGCTCTGATCGCGATTTTAGAATAAGCTTAATCTGTAAAAAACTTTTTTTTTCAATAGTTTTTTTTAATAGCCGATAATCAAAATATTAACAGATTGAATTGACAGTTCTAGGAGGATTAAGCTTGAATTTTTAATATGTATATCGAATATAGAATACAAATTAGCATCACGATATTTGGTGTTGTTCAACAAAGTAGGTTACTGATTCGAAAAATAACAATTAATTGTGTTTTTGAGTATGTTATTTGATATTCAAATTTGTTCTGTTTATCCTTTGAAACTTTATATTTCGTAGATTTCCTCCTATAAATATAAAAGTTAAGATCAGGTAATGGCGCAGGCCTTTCTATCGATACCATTTCAGTATATTCTGCTCCTGACTTAAAATCGGTTTTGTAAAAAATTGGAGGTATACACTTCATTCTAACCCGTATTAATTCGAGTATATTCATTTTTCATATCTCCCTTAACCATTAACAAGGTTAAATAACTTCGATTCAACTGCTAGAAAAATGGTGGATATAATAATACATGGGATGGGATTCGTACGAAATGATATTAATCATGTTTTCTTCGAAGGAACGTTAAACGGCCAAGATGTAGTAATGGAACTGCAGTTTGATTCAAGGTTGACTTCGTTCTGAT
Organism: Diorhabda sublineata; assembly: GCF_026230105.1. Taxonomy (NCBI): domain Eukaryota; kingdom Metazoa; phylum Arthropoda; class Insecta; order Coleoptera; family Chrysomelidae; genus Diorhabda; species Diorhabda sublineata. Next base: position 822,574 of record NC_079478.1, read on the forward strand.
TGTACCATTCACTTGCGAGGAAAAATATCATTAATTTGTACTGTACTTTTAATCGTAAATCTTTTGCTATAGGGTGTATAGGGTATTTATATTCATACTACACTCTCCATAATCATAATTTTTTTATTACTCAACTTGAGTGATATTTATCGGAATCATTGGTACGAGTTATTAAAAAAAAAATTATATTATTCATGCTGTACATGTATGTGAAATTTTTCCACTTGTTCCGTAATTTTTGATTTAGTTTGAACCACAAATTTACCCAATTTTTGTCTTTGCTAGAATTATTTAATTCAATCGCTTTTTATAAACCACCCACAAAAATTATCGCACCACTAGTATTTTAGGATATTTTTAATATTTAATTTTAATCTTTTCTGGTTTCTTATCATGGGCAAAAAAATATCACAATTTTTTTGCAAATTTTTTGTAAGCCGCAGTCAAAGATACGTCGCCGGGGTAATTGGAGTATTCGCTACCAAGAAACTGGGCAGCTAACCAGAAGACCGAGACAAGGCCGCGGAAGGGTAACTTCGGTAGTAGATGATCGTTATTTGAGGTTAACGGCGTTAAGAATTAGGCATACCACCGCTCGAAGGCTGCAAACAGATCTGTTGGTAATGTCCGAATAAGCCTACAAACAGAGTGCCAGCTAGAGGTCCTCCAGGAGAGAACATCGAATAGCAAGATTGGAATTTGTTCGAGAAGACGCAAATTGGAATATTCAACTTTGGTCCAATATTTTATTCAAGTATGAATCCAGATTTTGTCTGTATTAATCAGATAGGCGTGTACCAGTATATAGATGACGTGGTGAACGGTTAATTTTTAACAAACTGAAAGCTTTGATGGTGGCTCTACCATGGTTTCTTTCGAGGAACGCACGGTGTTAGTACCAGTGAATGATGGAAGACTAAATTCTGACAGGTACTTAACCAATATCCTAGAACCCCATGTAGTACCTTATATGCCTCATATCGGTGACAACTCTGTGCTAATGCATGATAATGCTGCTTGAGTGGTTCGCAGTACTTAGAAAAGGTCGAGATACCCACTCTGAATTGGCTTGCACGTAGCCCGGACCTTAACCCAATAGAGCATGTCTGGGATCATCTAGGATAGCAAATTCAGCAACATCCGGTACCAATAAGAACACTAGATGATCTTCAAAATGTTCTTTCTAATTTCTGGGAAAACCTTCCGCAAGGATACGTCCAAAATCTGTCTAGAAGCCTTCCAAGATGAATGAAAGCTGTAATTAAAGCGAGGGGCGGCAACAAACGCTATTAGAAATTCAATGGCTTACTTTAGCAAGCAGAATATACGATGAGAGAAAAAAAATAACAAAGGATTCTACCGTTTTTGGCGGCGTTTTTTTGTTAAAGCAACTAAGTAGTTTCAACCTCCGATAGGCTATAAATAAAAGTCAAGTTCATATAAAACAATAATTTTATTACCAAAACGGTTACTTTTCGACTAAATCACTTTGAAAGGTCCTTGAAAGAGACCTTGAAACTTCTGGAAACTGCTGTTTTCTTCAACCATCATGTACATCATTACGGCCATCTTTAAACTTTCGACACCATTCACAACGACTCATTCTCCGATGGTTTTTTGCAGCCTGTAGAAAACATATCGAACTTGGTGGGGGCATTAATAGTTGCGGACATGTTTACGTAGCTGTAGCACAACGCCGACTGACGCCTGAATTTCAACAATGGCGGTGTAGTGTGAGAGCTTCGCAGTCGTCTACAGCGCTTTCTTCTACCTGCGTAGCGTCTGCACGGAGCGATCGGAGGTTGAAAAAAAAAGTCCCTCGTATTAAAGCTTGTCAAAAATTTAAATTTAGGTTCGAATTGGTTGGAATTTTGATGTTTTTTTTTTGCCAAAAACAAGCTTTGTTATAGAAAAATTTAAATAAAAATATCGATCTTTTGATTGTTATTAAAACATATTTTACTTGATTCGGAGTATTTTACGATTTGGAAAGTTGTAATAATCCTGAAAATTTTCATAATTTTCAGAAGGAAATCATTCAAAGGGGGGTTGCTTATAATATGAATAACTAATAACATAAATATGTTATTAATTAAATTAACAGTTTTTGCCGTTTAGGTTTCTCGGCGCTAAAAGGATGAAAATAGTTAGTAAATAATAAACTGTCATGGTATTTATTCTGAGTTACCTGATATTGAATGTAACCCAAATAAAGAATGGATACCCTTGTAAAACCAAAAGCAAACACACCATTTGGTATTATTTGAAATTGAAATAAGTTTGTTCAAGTATATATTTACGTAGCTCAATGTCATCGTAAGTAAATACACTGACGTCATTAAACAAACATGGTCGGTAGGAAACGCTTAACGTTATTAAACATCTCTTGAAATTCTAATGAACGCGACCGCTAAAGTCAAACTTAGTCACCATATAAATCATCACTTTTTTATTATTCGTGTAAATATGTCGAGAATTTTTAAACAGAAATTCATTTAGATTGTTTATTTATTTTCAAGAATTCGAATTTATTAAAATTATATGCATGCATATATGTCCCAATCTGCAAACAAGTCCATTAATTTTTATGATAACTGCTTTAATTAATTTAATTAACAGATACGAATTAATGGTACTCCGTTATTTATGTTATTGATTTGAGTTTTTTTCGGTTTGTTTTTTGTATTTATTGAAATTTTTATATTGGACGTCTTGACATTAAGAAGCTTTTTGTCTTCCTCATTTCATTATAAGAGATTAACATGATATCAGTTATAAATACTTTGATATCGAAAATTGATTACTATCATATATACAGGGTGTCCCAGGACAAATTAAAACTATCTGTTCAACCGGAAGTCGACTGTAACTTTGTTATTTTATATGGAACATCCTGTATATTAATACATTTTTAAAATCTCCGTAAAATTTTAGTATACTTTTGTTTGAAAACCTTTTTCGAAAACTGCATACTTTTTGAGACAATAATTTTTTTGAAAAAAATTTGACTTTTGCAGACCTTTATAAATTATTTTTTTACGAACAAACCCTTACAGATATAAAAATGATTTCCGTTCGATTGATCTTAGTAAAGTCAGACGTATTTGAATCAATTTTGAAAAATCTTTTATTTTATACAGGGTGTGTATAAAAAGTGTTCAAAGTTTAACTTCATAAATATGAAATTTCTTTATTTTTTTAAATAGAACCATCCGGTTTTTTCAGTTTCATTGCATTGAGAGGTAAAAATACGGCAAATTCATGTATACTTTCTTATACCTAAACGTTACCGTTATCCAGATATTGAATGTTTTCTGTAAATTTCAAGATATGCAGGTGTGGTCTAAATTTTATTTTGACCCGTTTATACAAGCACTAATAAATAAAAAAAATTTCTTTATCTTGTCAAGGTCTGTAAAAAAATCAAACCAAATCGTATTTACTAATCCAAATGTCCTAACTTAACCCTTGAATGCATTAAAATAGAAAAAACCGGGTGATTCTATTTAAAAAAATAGAGAAATTTTATATTTATGAAGCTAAACTTTGAACACTTCTAATACACACCCTGTACAAAATGAAAAGTTTTTCAACATAGATTCAAATACGTCTAACCTTACTAAAAGCAATCGAATAGAAACCATTTTTATATCTTTAAGGGTGTCTTTTGAAAAAAATAATTTATAAGGGTCTACAACGGTAAAATCTTTTACAAAACAATTAATAACTCAAAAAGTATGCATTTTTAGAAAAAAGTTTTTAGACAAAAGTATACTAAAATTTTACGTAGATTTCAAAAATATATTAATATACAGGGTGTTCTAATCTGAACGTAGAAATTTTCACGATTTTACTATGAGTATTTTGCCATATACAGTTAGTTTTACTCATCGTGAGACACCCTGTATATCGGTTTAACCCGTTCATGATCTGAATGTTCGGAAAATAACCTGAACACACTGTTTTTACTACAACTACATCAACACTCACAATAACACACTGTCTAACGCGCGTTTCGATATCCAAGTTATCATCTTCAGAGACAAAACTAAGTAAATTAAGTTAGAAACGTGCGTCAGACAGTCTAATTGTGAGTGTCGGTGTAGTGGTTACAGTGTGTTCAGTATGAATATCACTAACGGCATCAAAAATTGTTGTTCGAAAGCTGATTTAATCGAGATTGGTGGGGTGACGGGTTGTTTCATTTGTCTATGGTTTTGTGAACTTAAAAAAATTCTTATGAGCAGCGTAATTTATAGGTTACTGATGTTTGTTCGTTCAGACAACATTCTACGTTTTCCAAGTGTTTTTACAAAAACCACAGTGGACACAGAGCTGAAATAACTCACAGAAAATGCACTTGCAAGGGTCTCAAATAGAGGAGCACCTTAAGGATCCACATCAAATGATTGATGATGGAATGAAATTGATATTTCTTGTACAACTTCTCATAGTTATCGAAACAAATTACCTACAATGGATTATAAAATCAATTGTTAGTAAGAATATCAATTGAAAAATTTAATCTAACACTTGACCGAAATCTAAGCGAATTAATCTAAGTCAAATTAAACAAAATACCCGGTTACTCAATATCCCGATGATTACTTAAGACTAACCATGAAGAACAAAAGCGATTTTGGAATTGGAAAGGTTTGTTTTATTTGAGCACAACAAATCAAATGAAATCGTACGCATCAACAACATTCCGTTTCTAATAACATTCCAATAACAATTATCGTTTATTACCTACACCTTTTGCTCGATTTTACTTTCATTCATTTAAATAATAATTTGTTATACTTGATGGAAATAATTTCACAGAACATGCTTTTTAATTATGTAATTTCAAACTCAAATATGTCCATTGTTTCATATTTAGCAATATTGGCGTAAATAAGGTACAAAATCATTGTTCCACATCAAAAGATACTCATGATCATGATAGTGGTTAACACGTTGAGCTCCGGTGCGACTCCGTAGGCCCGCAACTGCACTTTCCCCACTGCCCAGAGCTGTCCTATGGACCGCACGACGTATTTTATTTCGAACCTTCTCCGCGGCCAAGGGACTATATTAAAATGCGTTTTATAGTTTGGTTTAACTGTCCTTGGTCCTTGAAACAGTATCTTACTCTTGGTCCTTTTGTTTTCTTTTACTGTACCCTACACAGGGTACTCCTTGGTACCTTGTAACTTCTTCACTAGGCAATGGGTTTTTTTTGGTTTTGGCGTCTCTTAATCAGCAACAGCCGTAGTTTCTTTTGTCGCCAACTTCTTGCTACCAACACTGATTTGGGAATTTCTTTACCAACTTACAGCTCAATATCAATTTTCCTGTGCCTCTTCAACGTCCTTCTTAAAGAAGCTTGGCATTTGATCAGACAAATTATTGTCTCATCAGCACACTTTGTAGAAAGCATCATTATCCTTCCATTTTAGTATTGTTATTCCTTTATCGTTTTCTCTGCTAGTAATTTCATCGCTTCAGGTCCTTTTGAACAATGTCTATGGGTAGTCCTAGTTTTTCGCCAATTTCCCCAATGAATGTGTTTTGCCTTGTATCAACAACCCATATGGGTCCTGGAGAAAGTTTATCAATTTTGGTTGGGGCTCAACGTGTTAATATCAGACAACAGTGACCACATGTACAAGTTTAGTTCAATAAGTTCGATAATTAGAATCGTCAAGCTCCTCAAAATAGTCCGACGTCACCGACTCAATGTTGGAAAATCTTTTACCACTGAGCCTTTTTTTTCAAATTTTGGATCAGAAAATAATCCGAGGGGGCTAAATATGTCGAATGAAGTAGAAATTCAAAATTTAATTCATTAATTTTGGTCATTGCAATGAAACGACACTTTTTCTTAGCCATATTAGGCCGTTTAGCTTGATTTCTTCACCCAAACGTTGCATATAGAACGATCTTTGGCTCCTTTGAATCCGGTTCTCCCTTTTCAGTCCATTGTTTTGATTGACGTTTTATCCATGGTTATGAAACGCCGCGAAAATTCCGTTTTATTTCTGTAAAACATTGTCAAACATTCGATGGAAACATCTTTACTACAAAGTTTTCGTTCCATCTCGCAAACAGCTTTCTCTTGGTTGGACTAATGCCTTTCAATAACGACGAATAATTTTCACAAATTCACTGAACATTTTCATTATTTCAATATTTCAATAATCAGTTATGAATTTATATATCAAATTTGACAATTTCTTATTCAGTAGTTGGTTTTTGTAAAGGAAATTGTAGATGCATGGAAAACTATTGTAGGCGGTTTTCTAATCGCGTGGTTCCAGTTCCAATGGGTATGCGAAACAAAGAACTTATTTTGGATTCCTTATGAATTTGGATCAACGGTCTAGAATTTTGTCTAAACTGAATGGCATAGCAAGATCATATCTACCGAACTATAAGACGTAATTTATTTCATGTGCAAAAGTTGTTACATTAAATTGTGTGATTGGCTAAATGGCAAGACTTACTTTATTTTTTGTAATGTATTCTCCGCGATTGATTAATAAAAAAAATAGTATGGGAGTATATATTTGAATAACATGGGAGTTCTTCTTCAAATACTACAATCTCCAATCGTGACTGACATAATTAATGAAGATGTTTTGCAATAAGTTGATTCCGAATATAATAATTGCAAAATATTTTTATAAATTGTAAGATACGCCCATATTTTCCATTAAACAATTCAATTACTCAACTCACGAGTTTTGTAACATAATAAGAATTCAATTAAATCAACAATCATTATAATTTTGTAATAATTCCAGCCCCCACTTTGTGGAGACGAAATGTAGATCCTACTTATTTTGTAAATTAATTGACATCATGATTACCTCAGAAATGTATAATTACATGGCTAATATTTCAATCTTTCTTTTATTAATAATTAATTAGAAAATATATATACAGTGTGTCCAATTTTGACCGCCGGTGTTTTCAAGTTCGTACATTACCATTAAAAGATAATTATATCGAATATTTGATGAGACCTAATGTTTATATCTGGAAGGACCTTAGTTTTTATCGTAAAAATCCTACTGTAAGTTTTAAAATCAAATGTCAAATATGGCAGGTAATTAATTCTCAGTAACATGTTTAAACCTTCCACAAGGTGGGCGGTTTAAAGTTTTGACAAAAAAAACCCAAAAGATTGACTAATAAATTTCTTATATGACCTTCAGCTGAGACCTAAAGAAAAATTAAAACATCGGACAAGGAAGAAATGTCCGAAATATACTGAAAATCAGTTTGCGCGGAATTTCGATATGCATTAACAAGACATCATTTTTTTATTTTACCACACGGAAAACATAAATTCAATAAAAAATTGTTCTGATCTGGCGTCCCACATCCCATTTTATAACGAAGTTTTCCAGGTATTTGTTATAAGAAGTATATTTTTTGCAATATTGTAGTATTTATATACTACTTAATAAAAAAGCGCAAAACCTACTTATTTTTATTATAAAATATTATTTTGATTCAAATTTGATTCAAATTTAATTTTTTATTAGTGAAATCGACTCTACTCACGATTCTGAACAAACTAATTTCATGTTTTGCGCTTTCTGATTAACACGTTGTAGCAGGTTTTCCAATAAGAGGTGTTATTTTGATTAATTCAAATGCCATTTTTTGAGATAAATGATCGGATGTTTATTTCATTATAAAGAGGAAGGTATGCCGTTAATAATGGAACACAACATCAGCCAAATGGCCGCCACGACTGCGCTTACAGGACCATATCCTTTTCATGAAATTTTCCGTAACCAAATTGCAAAGCGGCTGCCCTATGTCCTCGATAGCCTCACGAATTCCATCTTTGAGGTCTTGAATCGATGCTGGACTGTTGGCGTAGACCTTATCTTTCTTTGTTGGCCCCAAAGGAAAAAGTCGCAAGGTGTTAAATCACAAGATCTCGGTGGCCAATTGAGATAACACGGTCCGGAAATTTTTCCCGTGAAAGATCGATGGTTTCGTTACTTGTGTAGCACGTAGCGCCGTCTTGTTGAAAGTAAACGTTGTCCAAATCAATACCATCCAATTACGGCCATAAAAAATCATTAATCATCTTTCGATAGCGCAGTCCATTCACCGTAACTGTTGCTCCAGCCTCATTTTCGAAAAAATAAAGTCTAATGACACCGCCAGACCATAAACCCCACCAAACAGTCACGCGTTGAAGATGGAGAAGATTTTAAACAATAACTCTTGGGTTTTCCGAGCCCCAAGACACGACGTTGTTGATGATCGACCGGCTTGAGTTCTTGTGTTAACTGAACTTCATGGGCCTTAAGACCCAAATATGGTGTAATGACGTTTGTGGAATGGCTAATTCCAAAGAACGACGAGGAAAGGACAAACCTGGGTTTTCTTCAACACTTTGGGGTACAGCAGCAATATTCTCAGTTGTTCCTGAGCGACGTGCACGGGTTTTATTCTTCACATCACTAACTTGTCCCAACAGCTCAAATTTTTCCACCAATTTCTGTATTTCGGTCCGAGAAGGTGCTTCACGTCGACCCAAAAATGTTTTAGTTTTACGAACCGTCTCTGCCAAACTTTCACCATTTTTATAGTGAATTTTAATAATTCCAATGCGTTGTTGAACGCATTTTCATTAATGGCGTAGTTTCTACTTGTCAAATGTCAAAAAATGACAGCTTCAAAAGTGACATTTACCGAAATAGCGGGCTGTTCAAAATAACAACCTTTTATATGTAGATACGAGGCAATATTTTTGTTATTTGTTCATAAAAAAATGTGATTTTTAGTTTTGAGTTATTTTCTAGTATTTATGAGCAACGTGTCTGTACCCATTAGTTAAGTAAATGCTTTAAAATGAGTGTGAACAAGAATTTATTATTATTATTTCATTTTTATATTTTAGTCTACAAATAAAAATGACTTTTAAAGTTCAGTTCTTTGCTTTATTTCAAACACCTACCTACCATAAAAAAAGATAATTCAAAGTGCCTTGAGGGTCGCTAAAATCCTTTTTTGCGCCAATAGCCCTTACGGGGGCCCTGGGTGGATTAACATATTCATACAGGGAGATGCCTTCCAAAATTGGTTTTATTAATACACATCATTGACGAAATGATATTTTGACCTGATTTAGTCTCTTGTCAATACGACAGAATAACCAGACAATGTTCCCAATGATCGCGCCCTATTGAAGAGTTTTGGGAAGCAAAAATTAAGCGCATTTGAAACGAATGTATTTAAAATTTTCGATGCTTAATTTCAAATCTACAGAAAGGAATCGAAAAGACATTGTATCTAGTTTTATATGAACGTCATTTCTGGAACGAATCGTGTATAATGTATGACCTATATTACCAGTAACACGAACCCCTGGAATTTAGGCAATAGTGAAAGTTATATTGATGATATTTTATTGGATTGATAACCATTTAAAACGAATTTAATAATCTGTTTAAATAAATTAATATTTCGAATATCATTTAACAAATTTTTTTGGCAGGTACGCTTTCACAAACAGATTTAAATCACGATTTCGACATATTAATAAGACCATAAATTTTGAGATTCTAGTATTGATAAATGTTATACAATATAATAATAAACTTTCCCTTTATACAGTTCGATTAAATTTTATAGTTACAGACATTAATATTTGTTGTTATTGATACTGATCAAACTGAAACATCACTACAAGAAGAATTGATTGTTTGAATTTGTTTTAATGTTTGAGATTGACATTTATGTACTAACGAAATTGGTTTTTCGACAACAAAACATTATTGTTTGCAAACAATTATCAATAACTCACATAATTAAGTTTCCATAAAATTTTAGTACGTGTAATTACTTCGAAAACTCAATCTACATTCATAGTGTTGGAAAAAGATACAAATAAAAACTGACGTTTTAAATGTAATTTGTTTTTAGCATACATTTGTACCTAATTCGGGGCGTCTGAAACATATATTTCCAAGAAAACGGTTGTCGTTCAACTATTCGGACAGTTAGAAAAAAATATGTAGCTCCCTGTAAGCTTTTATCGCCCGTTCTATTGATTCAACATTACGGGAATAGGATTTTTTACTTTCTCGGTGGAAAAATAATTCGTTTCGCTAGGCGCTTCTCACTTACATAACGGTATAAAACATTATAAAGATCCACTGCCCAGCGGTGTGTGTTCCCTGAACCCAGAACGATCTGAATAATATCCAATAACAGCTGCAACAGATATGCAATTACATTCTGTCGGGTTATACTGTATTAACTGTTTCAAAGAGTCACTCACCTACATAGATTGTAATTAGATATTAATACAAGGAAATAACGATGACACTTTTTTCTAATAAGTATATCAATGATAAAGGATACAGTTCCGAAAAGATTAGCCTCCCAATATTTTGACTAAGCTTTTACCTACAAAGCTTCCTTCCCCGTTATAAGTCACGACAATTTTATTAATAATTTCCAAAAAGATTAATTTTAGAGAAAAAAGTTACTATTTGAGAATAATATTTATTTCTTGAGCTCCTAGTGCAGGCATTCAAGCTCAAAATGTCGTCAAACCTCCGGACTCTCTCTCCGATTTTCCTGAAAATTTAGAATTAAGCTCATCTTACCCTCCATATCAATATCTACATGATCGCAAGGTGTGCAAATTGTTTTTAAGGGGTGAAAACCGCCCTTTATCGAAAAATACCAATATTATAGTTTTTCCTACTTTTTTTTCAATTCAAATGTTTTTCGTTTATGTAGCATAAGTATCTTAACATATTGTATAATACAAAAATTATGTATTTTGAAGTATCAACCCTTAAAAATAGTTAAAAACTACCCTTCTGATGAAAATAACATAGGAAACAATCTTTTAACTATTTAAAACGTTGCAATTTCATTTTTACTGTGAAAAATTCATAGCATTTTAATAAAATTTAATTGGTTACCAATTTTTATTATTCAACCCTTAAAAACTACCCGTTTGTAGAGAATGAATAAATCTTACGACTGCCAACTTTTAGATTTTGCATTCTTTTTGATATTAAAGTTTCTTGTCTCTACTATTTCGATTTTGAATTGTTGCGATATTCAAGTGTATTTTCCAAACTGATTTTTCATTCCCTACACCCTGACACCCCTTAAGAACCACAGACTGAAACAGCAACTTTCAAAATTTGAAACTTTTTCATATACTATAAATCACAAAAAAAATTCAAATTCTTATTTTTTATGTAACCCCATTAATTTTGAAGCTATCGCATCCTACAAAAAACCATTTAAAAGATAATTTTCAGGGCTATAAACCTATGTATGTTAGAAGGAGTTGAGACCCTCCACATTTTATTAATAAAGGGTCAAAGGGCTGTGCAATCCTCGCACTATAGTGACAGATTAATTTGGATATAACTCCGTCAATTTTTATGCTACAAAAAAAATGAAAAAAGCAAAATAATCGTCATAAAAAATGCTCTAATTTGATTGCTTATTTGTTTTTGTATCTCTTATAGTTACGGAGAAAGAACGAGCAAAAAAAATTTTTTTAAATCAAAAAAAAAATTAGCGTTAAGCCAATTTTTTTCAAAATTATTCATTTCTAATCAGCCAAACTTTCAGGTGTCGTAAATAACATACAAATAAAGTATTTGGTACAAGGAATAAGTTTAATTTTGATTTTCAATGGGATGGCGTTAGTTTCAGTGCAATTTTTTTTTATCAGTGGTCATTTGAAAGGTCTTTTTAAACTCTTTAAAAAAACTATTCTATATATTATTATAGGGTAACATAAACAGAGAGAAAGATATATTATATAATATATATCGAGTTTTTTTGAATATACGATTCACTATAAAAGCTTGAGGTAGCGATTTAGCCCCAGGTAATCATCTCAGAAATATTTTCAACAGTTTTTCTTTACTACTTTATTATGAAATGTAGTATTATACACTTTTATCTAGTCACTCGGTATAAATAGTTTGTGGTCTACTTATTATTAGAATATTATTATAAAATCTTTAACATTTTTAGTGCCTCAACAACAAAAGATCAATCAACAAATAACCTTGAGGTGAACAAAGTAGGCGAAGCAGCTTGAACCAATTAGGAATATTACAACAAATATGTAAATAATGATTCTCACGTGCTATTGTGTTTAATATCAATAATAAGTATCGTTAATAAATAAATTAATAACAGAAAAATATTTTGAATACGATTATTAAAACGAAGATATATTGTAATGAAATTTGTAAATTGACGCGAGATGATAAAAGTTGCAATTGAAAATTGATATTTCGAAAACTAAATTTTCTATATATCGAAAGTCTAATATCAAATTGGGCTTAATCTATGGTCGGTTGGTCATTTCTTGTATAAAGACTCTGTACAAAAATGCTTGTAGTTGTGGTATCATGTATATTATAACCCAGTGATGCAAATTAGTCTAGCAACTCAATTTCTCCAAAAATGTTCATGACCAGACATACAAACGTTTGAAAATGATGCTCAGATTTATTAGAAAAATCGTTTTTTTCTATAACTTCCCGCAACATAACCTCAATTTTTCCAACAACCGGTATAACTTTTTTATCTTATCATTCTATTAGACAACAATTTCGAATAGTAGAACTATTTTATGTAAAAATGTTAAAAGAAATGTTAAAAAAGTATCTTGGATAACTAATTTTTTAAATTAATTTTAAGAAAACTAGATATTTTTGATAAGTTGAATTTGGCTAAATAGCCTCTATCTCATGTCTACACTTTACTATCTTCAAAAGACATTTCATAAATATTACCATCAGTTTATAGCTGCCGAATTTAATAGACGCCAAATGAAATATTTCGAGATATGGCAATAATGATATGAATATGTCAAATTGCCATCATGAAGTTTGACATTTTTAATGTGAACGTACTCAGAACTATTTGAGTTATTTACAGATACTTGAAACATTCATCTTGGTGAAATAATGGCGCTGACTTTCAACGTAGATTAAACCAACTCGCTTCGACTTTTGATGATAAACCACCATGTTTGTTGGTTTTTTCAACTCAATCTTGGTCGCACTTCGCTAAAGTGAAGGTCGTCCAAAATAGACTGTTGTGCCAGATGCTGTACGTCCTTGGACATCAGTTCCAATCGCATACATTCAATGTTGATGAACATTTGGCGGCCAAAAAGATTTTTTCGCGTAGAAATATTTAATCGCGACGCTTCAAAAAAACGTCTATAAGATATAAGAATCTTGGAACTAAACAAAAATCGCCTACATTTTTGGAATAACTGAACTTGTTACCAATTTTTTATTATAGCAACGTAGAACCATCAATTCTGAATGGTACAACAGCATTTTTTTGCCAAAAGTGGTCGAGAAAATCAGGGAAACCAATCGCAGGAAACGAATCGTTATCCCCCAACTTTTTTGACCAATTAAAACATCCAATTGATGTACAATCCTTGTTTGTCACAAAATGATTTCTTCTTATTCCCGCTGATCAAAAATAAATTGCGAGATCAACGTTTTTCTACAACTGAAGAACCGGTTGAAGTATTCAAATCACATGTTTGGGAAGTACCTCAATCAGAATGGAAAAAATGCTTCGAAAATTGGTCCAAACACATTAATCTTAATGTAGAATATTTTGAAAAATAGCAACTCTTTGAAAAGCAACACTTTATCCAATTATTAATATTTTTTTCTTTCTCAAAGTTTAAATAGCAACCCTTGTATCAAATCGACGTAGACTACACAGGGTCGTCCTTCAGGACGAGCTGAATCGATACGTATATGGGAAAGTACTGGGACTAGTGCTCTGAAAATTTGCATGGGTTTCCGATAATACCAGAAGTGGACCCAAACTTCGTTATTTTAAACTATAGTTTTTATTAAATTTTTGGACACAAGCAGCTCTCCACTAAAAAAATTATATTTCTAAGATTAAGTACGTCAGGTCTAATATGGCTTCCAAAATCTATTAAATTCATATATCTCAAATTAACGGTTTTTGTAGAAACTTGAGAAAACTGAATTGCGAAATGCAAACCAAACCTGCGAGTCTCGATTTTGAAACGGTGACATTTTCAACGAAGATGAGACTCTGCATGACAAAAAGTCAAGTTCATGCAGATCCTAATGTCAAGCGTTTTTAAACATCACGTTTTAACTATATTGTGATAAAATAGGAAGGTAAATATATATTACGTAAAAGAATTCTCATTATTCATGTGACAAGTTCAAAATCTTGATAATCTCTTTCATTTGTAGGAATTTAGACAAATAACTGTTTCGTTTTTTGGTTTAAAAGACTTTAAAGACGGTTTGTTTATATAAAAGAACATATTCTAAGCCATATAATATTTGTTTATATGTATAAAAACCATCAAGGTAATTTGCAGTTACGTCAAAGTTAACCACAAATAACAATTCGACAACTTAAAATTTATGTCGATATTTTTGACGTATATCTCATTCCAATTGGAACACCCTGTAAAATAACGATGAGTCGATGAAGTTGCATTGTCTTTCAGACAAATCACGTTATTATTACCTACTTATAATCGTGGTGTAACTTGGAAATTATTATTTATTTCTGACGATGGACGATCATATCTCTTACACAATCTTCTAGAAACCTGTACTTAAATAAGCTTCACCGGTAATTTAAATTATGATCCATTGTATCAATCTTCAAGAAAATATGCAGTTTTAGATTATTTAAAGATTATTTCCGAATTAAAATATAACTAATTATCTGTGGAACTAAAATACATTATTCCAAACTCCAGTTTATTTAGCAATATGCCCATTTTACGAAAAGATAAGTTAAAATTGGTTACTACAAGGATTGTCCTAAAAAAACCTGGCTTCAACCAAAGATGGCAGTAAAATACCACTGTACATCGCACACCAGAAACGAAATATTAATCAAAACAATGAACTGAAGAGGAAGAACCGGATCCAAAAGAGGCAAAGACCGTTCCATCTGCAGGCAAGGTCATGGCGTTGTTTTTTTTTAATAAAAGAGCGAAGAAATCAAGCTAAACGGCCTAATATGGCTAAGAAAAAAGTGTTGTTCAATCAAGACAATGCACCAGCTCACATACCTGTTATTGCAATGGCCAAAATTAATGAATTAAACTTCGAATTGCTACCTCATGCACCTCCGTATTATTTTCTATTCCCAGACTTGAAAAAGGGCTCGATCTTTTTTATATTTCCTTTATTGGGCTAGGTATTTCTGGAAGCATCCTCGTATTTTTTCATAAGCTTTGTATTCACTAATTTTAATTGGTGTAAAGTGAAATTTTCTATTCTTTAATTAGTCCCCTCTTGTTATTTATATTTTACATAATTCTCTTACAAGTTACCATGTATAAATCATGTTTCAACCAAAACACTTCATTTCCTGGAATAAAAAAAAATGCAAATTAAATAATTTTTGCGGATATCCGCTTACTAACAGCTGTTATTTGTTCTCGTTCAATCGAAATTACTATATTATAGAAATGATGTTAGTAGTTATGTAATACATCTGACAATACCAATAACAAAAGTTCGAAAATAAACATCTATCCTTTCGAAAAATTACTAGAGGGCTTCCTAGGCATTGGGTATCCAGATATTTTGTCTATGTACGCCCAAATCACGATTCCTTCACTATTATACTATTTCTGCAGTAGCTGTTTGAAACGAACGTGCCGAAAACCGTATTAATCCCAAATTTCTCGTTAAATTGTTGCAAGAAGCCTATGTGGCCAATTCTCTATCTCGTACGCGTATTTTTGAGTGGTATAACCACTTTTTAGAGAACACTAAAGATGACCAGCGCCCAGGTCGCCCTGTGACTGTTTCAACTCCGGAAACAGTGACCGAAATCAACCAAATTGTGCTTGTAGATCATCCGGATGATTGCCGAAGCTGTAAACGCCGACGAAGAAACGGTTAAAAAAATTTTAAACGATGAATTACATATGACAAAAAGTTATTGCCAAAAAATTTGATTGACCGACCAAAAGCTCTTGCGGGTCTGCTAAGATTTCTTCGAAAGGTTAGAAAAAGATCTGCTTTAAAAGGGACCCGATTTTAGTCGATGGAAGACTCACCAAAGAAGACTTCCAGCACTACTTCGATCAATGGAAAAAACGTATGGAAAGGTGTGTAGCGAGGGGATTGTAGTATATTGAAAGGGAGCAATCTCTAAGTGGAACAGAAGAATGCAGAGTTATGGGCATAGGGATTGAAGACGTTACTTAAGCTCACTACAATTTGCTGATGATCAGGTTCTTCACTACATGGTGAGAAACTTTAAAGAAGATGAGAAAGCCAAGGATCTAGATTTAAGGAACAAAGGAGTGTAGAAGTAAGATTACCCAAGAAAGTAACGTAATGGATACCACCAGAAAACCAAAAAAGAGAAAGACCAAGGAAAATATGGATCGAAGGAATGAAACGATGAAAAAACGAGCGAGGATTAGGAAAGGAAGACGCCGCAGAACGTTCTAATATAAATTGTCTATGGAACAAAAAATGTTTATAATTTCTTGAAGCCTTTCATGATATTCTAGGATAAATTGTAACTTTGGTAGGTAATATAATTTTTATTTCTTGTTTCAGACATGCAGTCAGTTAACAGAAACAGACTTCGTTCCACAAGTTTCGGCTACGTGTAAAGGAAACCACATGAATATTCGAGTGAATTTTAATAACTCGTTTAGTGGAGCTGTACACGCTAGGGATTTCCGGACGACGTCTTGTATGAAATATGGAGACGGCTCAAAATCAGTTACACTCGACATCAATTATATGGCTCAGCCTGGAGCGCCAGATTATTGCGGACTGTTTGTTAACAATGTAAGTAAAACGTTTATAAATTTTTTGGGAAACGAAAAAAAAAAACAACATTTTAGTGCTAAAAATATATATAACTAGTGAATGAAAGAAGCAGATGGATGCTGGAAATTGACTCGATGAATTATAATTTTCCAATAAGGACTTTACAACTTTTTTTCAAAATAAAACGAAAACCATTTGAGATATTTCAAAAACTTTATTGTCGGGTCGAAGTACATTCAAAACATTTATGAACGGAACTCGACATCGGTTGATTCGTCGGACCCAATTTTCCATGACTCGGCCACACATTTCGGCAGCTATTTCGCGTTAAATGTTGGCTTTGAGCTCTTCCAACGTCGTAGCCCCAAAGAAAAAAATCTAGAGGCGTCAAATAGCGCGAACGAGGCAGCCAATCGACTGATCCTTTTCTTGAGATAACCCGCTCATCAGACTTGTTCTTCAATAAATCGATTGTAACGCTCAATACCACATATTTTGTTTATTGACAAACCCATTGAGCCAGAAATGAGTTCCGTCACTGAAGATGATTTTGCGATGAAATTGATCATCTTCCAATCATCTAATCGGAGAACGTACGTCGCATCGGAAGGTTCATCGGCTTCAATTCTTGAGTGAACCTTATCTTATATGGGTGTAAAGTGGACTTGGCGATGCCCAACTCTTGAAAACGCCGCGGAATTGACTTATTTGGATCATTTGCTACGGACGTTTCAACGGCTTCGACCAAACCGTAGTCTCATGAATATGTAGACTCAAACTTTTTCACTAAACTTGTTACTGCATGTCTACTAGGTCGAGAATTACGACCGAAAATCGAAGTTACCGCTCTTAAAGTAGCGACCACCGACTCCGAATTTCTGTAGTAAATTTTTAAGATTTGCAGAGGTCTACTGAATGTCTACCGATTAAATATCTGTAAATAACTCAAATAGCTCTCGTCTGAGTACGTTTACCATTAACAATGTCAAACTGTCAATGACAGATTTGACATATTCACATCAGTGTTGCCATATCTTGAGTAGCAACCCTCGTATATACAAAAAATTTACTTCAAATAGAATAGAATGTTTAGGTAATTGAATAACGAATAAAATTTCATTCATAATATTTTCAATTAGCTAGCGACGTTAATACAAATAAATAACAATACACGGTTATATATATATATATATACAAGTCATAAATATGTTAAATTTACAGTTTATACATTTATATTATGCACGTTAAACCACTCCTTTGTATTCAAACTACTTATTTATCACATTAGACACAAATACCACCCATTCAAGCAGCTGTGCCGTATTTTAATTATGCCGACTAATTGAACTAGTTCATTACAAGACGCAATCCTGGAAGGTATTAAGGTTTAACGTAATTTCGAACGGCTTCAGTATTGCCTACTTCTTTTATATTAAATCGTACAGAATAGATAAGATTCTTCATTATTTACTTCAATTATAAGAAGAATTGTGAAGCAAAAATAATCATATATAGAGAGTCGTGATGATTATGTAGGTCGATGACATAAACCTGTTTCTATACTACAAATACCTTTTTATGAGACAAATATTTTTGTAGGAAACTAATCTCGATCAAAAATATTACATTAGATTGTTTGATGAGACATTTTCGCTTTCTACGCACCAGAATATATTTTGCGCAAGACTCTACATCTCATTTTTCTGCCTCCAAAATATTCCTTCAAGATACCAAAGCCATTTACGAAGTAGATGCTCTGTTGTATCCATGGTTTGCACTTCAGATACTATTTGACGTTGCAAAGACCTTTCAGAAAACCAACTACCAATTTAATGTCGTTTCTGGACAACTTCTTAGCTGGTATGATTATGAATATTTTAGTCTGTCTACTTTTGTTAGCTAATGCTGTCCTGCACTAGTTTGAATGTGCACTCAATAGCTTTCAGGACATTCAAGATCTGAGCAAACACTCCTGAGCACAATTCTTGAGTGGGCTCCAGGTTTCGTCTTACTGCACATGTAGATGTGTCTCAAAATTTCAAAACCAGTCACCTTAAAAAATGTTTCGACGTGTTGGATGCGTCAGCTTATTGCTTAGAAGGATTATTTTCTTCTTAAGTTTGGTTCTCATTCAAATTATATGAATTTTTATATTAATATTGACTCTGTTTATTGATATATTTCTAAGCACTGATTATCATATGTTATTTGTTTAATTCACTTCGCTACAAATTTGATATTGGACTTTATTTTCAAGATATAGGAATCCTGACCTGAACTAGACATCATATTCGCAACCACGGGCAGTTTTATCAATAATAACATGTAATTATGGAATATTCATTGTCAATTATTGTATATCACATAGTGGGGCGTCATAAATTATGTACATACATATCATTCCCAGCAGCGACTACATCGATATGGCAATTTGTCTAATATTTATGGATGTTCATAAGAATTATCATATTTATTTTCATATTACCCTTAAAAACTACCCGTGTGCAAAGATTTAATAAATCTTACGACTGCCAACTTTTAGATTTTGCATTCTTTTTGATATTAAAGTTTCTTGTCTCTACTATTTTTAATTGTCTATACCGTGTATATTTTTTTGATGACTGTTATTGTTTTGATTTTGATTTCTTTTCCAAGCATAAAGTGATTTTTCATTCTCTACACCCTGACACCCATTAAACACCACCCCTTTAATAAAAATATAATAAAAAAGTAGCGTTTTTCATGAATGAAAACTTTTTTTCAAAAATTTCAATTTCTTATATAACTCCTACACACATCCTACAAAAAACCATTTTAAAGATAATTTTCAGGGCACTATAGTGACAGATTAATTTGGTTATAACTCCGTCAATTTTTATACTACAAAAAAAATAAAAAAAGCAAAATAATCGTCATAAAAAATTCTTTATTTTCATTGTTTATTTGTTTTTGTGTCTCTTATATTTATGGAGAAAGAATGAGCAAAAAACAACTTTTTGGAAAATCATAAAAAAGTATTATTTAAAGCTAATTTTTCTCAAAATTATGCATTTCTAATCAGCCGAACTTTCAGATGTCGTGAATAACATCCAAATAGAGTATTTGGTACAAGGAATAAGTTTAATTTTGATTTGCAATGAAATGGCGTTAGTTTCAGTGCATTTTTTTTAGCTTCAATTATTTTACATCATATCTCACTGAAATTTCAGTCGAAACGACTTTTATATATCTCAATTTCTTTGTTTTTTTATGAGCTTCATTTTTGTTTATCACACTTTTCTCGATAAAATGCATCATTACAGAGTTATACGTAAAAAACTATTAAAAATGCGGTTTTTTTGACGAAAAATCATATTTTTCAATTGCGAATAACTCAAAAACTATTGATCTGAAGAAAAAACTTTATATGACATTTTTTACTTTAAATTTACGGTTCTTTCTATTTCTGGGGTTACTTTGGATGAAAAATCTTCCAACCTCGAAAATAGGAGGCATCCCCCGGGATTCTAGTCTCCCCTTTATAGGTTCGATGCTCTTGACCTTCTAGTTATTTATTATCTTCCCTTTAGGTGATTTATCGGTAGCGTCAGTACCTTCAGCGTCCTCAGTATTTGTTATTTCTTAAATCGTTTTTATCTTCACCATTATGTCCATTTAAATACTGGTTTCCCAGTGGATTTTCATTCTCTTCGTCCTTATATAACTAATCCCACAATTCCTTTTCATCCAGGTGGTATTTTCGTTCATATAATAGTTTTTCTTTCTGGGTTCATTTTCAGAACAAAATTTGATATTGGAAATTGATTTACCACCGCTAATTACCTTGACAGGAAACGGATAACTTTGAATAAAAAAAAAATTGAGTTTTCTTCATCGGATGTGGTTTCATTCAGTTGCTGTTATTATTCAAAATATCGTGATCCGATAAATCGATGATCATCAATCAATTTTAAAGATAAATACCGGTTTGCGTAAATACCATCATGGATGAGAAAACTGAAAAATGAATGGGGGTTAGAACGCTGGTGGCACAATTTGTTGAAATATGTCAATTAGCTTCATAAATAATGTAATTATAATTAAATGATGATATCCAATTAGAGTCAATATTGATTGATTTAATCATTCGATTAGAGCAAAAATATTTGGAACACAACAAAAGATAATAGTACATATATTTGTTCCAGTCCTGTTTGAGAAACTCATTGGTTCGAACGACCTAAAATCTTCCACATTTATTAACCTCAATCCCCGACCACGTCGTCCTTCTTGCTTCTCCAAAAATTCTAGAGCAATTGGCATTTTGTTTGTTTCATACTTCGAGTTCGAACATTTTTAAAAGAGGTTCAAAAATAGTACACAATTCAGAGCCAAATGAGGATATTTAGTATCGAGGGTAATTGACGAAAAATTCTACGAGTCGAGCGATTTGAGTTTCTGGAAACGGAGACAGAATGAATTTCTCCTCGATGCCAAACGCCTCGCCTGGGTCCGTGTACTCAATGTAACCCAGTGCAACAATTGTTGTTTGCTCTACTGGTTCTTCTATTACATCATATAATGATTAACAAAAATCCAACACTAACAACGACATATAATTTTTATTTGTCCTCAATTGTGAACGGTTTTTTAGGAGACCCCCAACTATTTCATCAATATCATTAATTTATTAATGATAGAAAGAATATTGAATATGTAAACCTCAAACCACATTATCAAGGTTAAACAGTTTTTTTTCTTATATATCATTAACTTTGTTGTAAAAAAAGTTATTCGTTGGTAATTTACACAGTTTCTGTCTTACTTTATAATGAAATTGCAACACTCGGTATGTCACAATGAATCAGAAACATGCAGGTATAGATAATAATATGCATTATTTGTTAATTGTGAAAATACTTAATAACATTGATTGCGAGGAAGCGATTTGTAATTTCGAATTGTTTAAAGCAATTTTTACATATCTATCAATTATTATGCAAAAATAATCTTGTAGAAATAGAAGTCTGGCATGCTGAAACTTTATTATTATTTATTTAGATTGCTATGGCAACATTGCTTACAAAATTAGCGTTAGTGGAATTTTATTATTGTTAGAACAAAACCTGCAAAAAAAACAGACAAGACAAATATCGAATAGTTTGATTCTCAGAGAAAAAATATTGAAATGTTAATTGTATTTAGCGTCTTATAAGTTTTTAATCTTGACAGATCGGGAAAACACAGTTTCTGCTCTACGAGGATGGTCCCAAAAATACTTGCACTGACCTAAAGATCGCGTGCAAAAATTCTTACAAATTCACAATAATTAATCAACATTCAGCGTTATCTCACAGTAAATTTTCTAGGTTAAGTTTACAAAATTATTTTGGACTACGTGAATAGTTTTTAGCATTGTTTACTTCAATCTACATAAAATAACTAAGTTCATATGATATCTCGTTCGACAGGAACGCCAATCTGGTCAAATTTTGACTTATAGTTTACCTTCTACAAGCACACAGTTTTTAAGTTAAGCCCCCCTGTGAGATGGTGCTCCATACACTCCATAAAGCATATGTTTCAAGTTTGAAGACTCCATATTATTTTAGTATTTGTTTGGCAGCCATCAAAAGTGAATTTGTAAAATCATCGTTCTTGAAACGCATTAGTCCAAGCAATATAAAAACTGAACTAGATTATATTCTTGGTGAGACTGCTTTTTCGTTATTAAAAGTAAAATATTGGGTAGAAGAGTTTAAACGAGGACGTATGACCTGGAAAGACCAGAATCGCAGTAGTCGATCAAATCAAAAAGGTCAAAGAAAATCCACGAAGCGTCGACTAAAAGTGCGCTAGACACGAGAAAGCTGTGCACAAGATGGATGCCGCGTTTGCCCACAATAGAACAAAAACAGTGTTGTGAAGATGTTTCTATGGAGTATTTGGCAACGTTGCACAAATTTTTGCGTATTTTCATAATCATGGACGAAACAAAACAACAATCAAAACCAACTCCAAAGAAGGCAAAGGCAAAGACCGTTCCATCTGCAAACAAGGTCATGGCGTCTGTTTCATGGGATAATTTTTATTGACTATCTAGGGAAAGGGAAAAACTATTAACCGAACTTTTCGAAACGTTCCAGCGAAGAAATCGAGCAAAAACGTCCTTATTTCCCAGATTTGAAAAAATAGCTCGGTAATCAAAGATTTTCCAACAATGAAGAGGTGATCGAACTTATCGAACATCGTTAGCAAAAGTGTATGGAGCTAAAAGGAGATTACATTCAAAAATAAATATATGAGACCCACCGATTTGATACCAACTGCAATAGGTGTTAATGAAAAAATTTGGATCAAAATTGGAGGTCTTGGAGGATCAGAAGTATGCCAAGGCGTTCTTGTGATGTGATTAGAGCACGTTGCTATAAATATAAATAAAATGGTTGATCTATATCATTGCAACGATGAGAAATCATGGTAATGAGATGATTTTTGGGCGCGTAATTTGAAAATGAATAATAAAAAACTAACCAACTAATATGAACATATAAACAACGTTGCTGTTAATTCTCTGTCTGACCTATTGTTTAATAATTAAATTAAATCAACGTACGGTATCGCATATCGTCATGGTTAATTTCAATTGCTTAATACATTATAAATAGTTGCAAGTAGGTATCACGACGTGTATTTATTCTTTTGTTTGGTATTCAATGCGTGGCTAACACGATTGAAAGAATTTTTTTTCAATCATAGAACGCGGACTGCGGCGCAAGCTTGAAACTCTGAACGAACCGACTGAAGAATTTATGTCATGAGCTTAAAAGATGTGGTATAACCGATAAGCGATGCTTCCTCGCACACTTGCAAATAATATATATTCGTAATTTGTTGTCGTGAATCAGAGTTCTTACTAGTGACGGTTCATTGAAATTCTTTCTGAAAATATTTCTTAGTCGAGGATAGAGTGATAGGTAAATTATAGATTGGCAGATTTTAATCTCGAGATAGCTGATCTCAACTATTTGATTGGGTATTTTCAAGTTATAAGTATATCAGAAAGTTTACAGCAATGTTCTGCAACACTATTGTCTATTAGACCACAATAGAATTTCATTAATTCTGTATTTAAAAGAACAAAAGCTGCGAAAGAGAAAACGGTCGTTTTGAGTGTTCCATGTAGTGACAGTTGACAGTTACGTACTGCAAAACACTTTCGGGACGTTCTGGAGTAGACAACCTTAAATGTGACTCTAGCCACTTCAATGTTGACAGTTGACAGTTTCATTTCGATGATTTTGCGTAACCTTAAAGCTTATATAGATGACTCAATCACAAACAACATTGAAATTGCTAACACAATACTTCCTTCCACCACAAATACGAATTAATCAACAAATTCTATCGAAGTCACAAACACATTTACAAATTGTATCTGAAATTGTTCGTTCTGTATTCATTTACATACTGAAAGTTGCGTTTTGAGTGTTCCAAATAGTGACAGTTGACAGTTACGTACTGCAAAACACTTTCAGAACGCTCTGGAGTAAACAACTTGAACTTCAATAAATGTGAATCTAGACAATTCAATTTTGACAGCTTCATTTCGCGATATCTGTATGTTTCTTTAGTTGAAATCTGTATTTAAAATAACAAAAGCCGCGAAAGAGAAAACGGTCGTTTTGAGTGTTCCATGTAGTGACAGTTGACAGTTACGTACTGCAAAGCACTTTCGGAACGCTCTGGAGTAGACAACTTGAACTTCCATAAATGTGAATCTAGCCAGTTCAATTTTGACAGTTCCAATTCGCGTTTTCTATAACTGTTTTTTTAGTTGAAATCTGTATTTAAAAGAACAAAAGCCGCGAAAGAGAAAACGGTCGTTTTGAGTGTTCCATGTAGTGACAGTTGACAGTTACGTACTGCAAAACACTTTCGTTGAAATCTGTATTCAAAAGAACAAAATCTGTGAAAGAGAAAACGGTTAGTTTAATTAAACAAACACCTGGTTTTTTGCAAATAAAAATAGTACCTATTTGGTTAGTTAATTACAAAAAAGGTTTATGTTTATTCGATGATTCTGCAATTTCAATACACAATCATGTAATCCGTCTGATTTATTAGAGAATTTGTAATTATATTTTCAATTTAAAACTTTGTTAGCTTTTTAATGGAAGCGTAAAACGTTCATAAAAACAACAACTATAGAGGTATCAAGGCTGTAAAATCAATTTTTCATACGAATTGTTTTATTAGTAAGCATAATATCATCAAGAATTTTCTCACGAGTATAACTAATAAATTTTTAATACGCTTTTTCTTTGGATATCATGATATTCTCAACTGAACATCTTTGTTAGTAAAAAATTTTGATTAATTGTAGAATTATCAATTCACTATGATTTCTGATCATTGCAATCAGATGGTAATAATCAAATTAATTTTGGTCCAAAATGTCCCACTACTGCAACTGCAAATATTACCCCGCACATGCCCAGTCTAAAACCTTTAAGTACTGGGGTAGTATTCTAGAACAAAGGGATGTGTGTTATCATGTATTAACACGAAGCCATTATCTGTGAAATGGGCATAAGAAACAACATGTGGTTCTAAAATGTCACTAATATACTTATGAGCAATTAATTGGTTAAAAACTCGATTTTGAACATGTATCCCCAATTTTAGATAAAAATAAACATGTAAACTTTGTACTCTAGATCTGTAACGAACAAAAATTGATAAGAAAAATTCAATTAACATTTTTTCTCGAAATAAAACTTTGATGTTTGTCCATCCTCGTTTTTTTTTCACTTATATCAATTTTGTAAGCAACGTTGCCATCTTTATCAATTAAGTGATAGTTTCGGGGGGATTTTCTAATTATTTCTCTTAATCGTTTTATATACTTCATGCAAACGTCTTAATCAACTTCGCATTCGCCATTTTCCAATTATGTTCTCATTAATTTACGTCTAAAGATAATTTTATAGTTTGGACTTTTGTATCCGACCGCAGAGGCGGTTCGCTCATTTCGAAGCCTTGCGAACGAACAATTTAAAATTTAATTGCCAATAAAAACACAATTTCAATATATAATATACTTCTAGTTATAAATTCTTTTGTATACTCGTTGACCATGACGAATTGTTATAAAAAATTTCTGAAGGGAATTATAGTATATTGTTTTGAATAATGAACAGATATGTCACCAGTACTTCCAGTACTAAAGCGAATATGATGCCTAAAAAAGCATTAAAATAAGTCAACAGCACAAACATGATAATTATAGTCAAATTTTTGAAAATCAACCGTCCCTGGATGCAGTTATCTTGACAAACTATAGAAAATCAAAATTTTTGGTAATTATAATGCCAGATTCGTATAAATACGACCGCTAGCAACAAATATAATTTAACCGAAATTAGGTTTAAAAAAAATCAATTTTTTAGACGACGCCATCTGAAAGTTGTTCGTTCTGTATTCATTCACATACCGAAAGTTGAGTTTTGAGTGTTCCATGTAGTGACAGTTGACAGTTACGTACTGCAAAACACTTACGGGACGCTCTGGAGTAGACAACCTTAAATGTGACTCTAGCCATTTCAATGTTGACAGTTGACAGTTTCACTTCGATGATTTTGCATAACCTTAAAGCTTATATAGATGACTCACTCACGAACAACATTGAAATTGCTAACACAATATTTCCTTCCACCACAAATATGAATCAATCAACAAATTCTATCGAAGACACAAATACATTTACAAATTGTAACTCAAATTGTTCGTTCTGTATTCATTCACATACCGAAAGTTGAGTTTTGAGTGTTCCATGTAGTGACAGTTGACAGTTACGTACTGCAAAACACTTTCGGGACGCTCTGGAGTAGACAACCTTAAATGTAACTCTAGCCACTTCAATGTTGACAGTTGATAGTTTCACTTCGATGATTTTGCATAACCTTAAAGCTTATATAGATGACTCACTCACAAACAACATTGAAATTGCTAACACAATATTTCCTTCCACCACAAATATGAATCAATCAACAAATTCTATCGAAGACACAAACACATTTACAAATTGTAACTCAAATTGTTCGTTCTGTATTCATTCACATACCGAAAGTTGAGTTTTGAGTGTTCCATGTAGTGACAGTTGACAGTTACGTACTGCAAAACACTTTCGGGACGCTCTGGAGTAGACAACCTTAAATGTAACTCTAGCCACTTCAATGTTGACAGTTGATAGTTTCACTTCGATGATTTTGCATAACCTTAAAGCTTATATAGATGACTCACTCACAAACAACATTGAAATTGCTAACACAATATTTCCTTCCACCACAAATATGAATCAATCAACAAATTCTATCGAAGACACAAACACATTTACAAATTGTAACTCAAATTGTTCGTTCTGTATTCATTTACATACCGAAAGTTGCGTTCCATGTAGTGACAGTTCCGTACTACAAAACACTTTCGGGACGCTCTGGAGTAGACAACTTCAACGTTGACAGTTGACAGTATCAGTTCGATGATCTCTTCCACCACAAATACGAATCAATCAACAAATTCTATCGAAGACACAAACACATTTACAAATTGTATCTGAAAGTTGTTCGTTCTGTATTCATTTACATACCGAAAGTTGCGTTTTGTGTGTTTCATGTAGTGAAAGTGACAGCAAAACACTTTCGGGACACTCTGGAGTAGACAACTTCAACGTTTACAGTTGACAGTATCAGTTCGATGATCTCTTCCACCACAAATACGAATCAATCAACAAATTCTATCGAAGACACAAACACATTTACAAATTGTATCTGAAAGTTGTTCGTTCTGTATTCATTTACATACCGAAAGTTGCGTTTTGTGTGTTCCATGTAGTGAAAGTGACAGCAAAACAGTTCTGTTTAAATTAATGAATAACAATGAATGATGATGAAAAAGAAAAAAATTAATATTGACATTACAAATATCATTAAGTACATTATATTGTTCAATAAATAAAATATTTATAATTCTGTATTATTTATTTTCCTTCCTCATAGTAATTGAAATAGTTTCGGATCTTATGCGTCGTCTAAAAAATGTTGTGTACGAGTCCAACAAAGTAGCACTTTCAGTCCTTGGCATACAAATAATCTTTTTTTACATAAATTAATGATAAAATAATTTCCATTCGGTTACAGAAAACGGAAGAGCGTTCAGTACCTATAGCAGTCCGTATTCATCGTACACTCGAGCTGGCCGACGATAAATTCTACGTTATTACTTGCGGAAAATTGGGCTTTAGAAATTCCAGAAACGAAACTTCCTCGGTATCTCTGAGACTTATTGAAAATAACCGAAAAGTCACCGAAGCAGTTTATCATCGACCATACACCTTACGAACTGAAATATCCAGACCGGACGGTATATATGGATTTAGGTATGATCAAATCGTCCACTAATATCACCTATACAGGTATTCTCTTGTAATTGTGCAAGGGAAACTAGATTTGTTAAAGTAAATTTCAGATATTACGTAACCCCTCTTCTGGAAATCAATTTGCCAGAAAAAATTTGACGAACTCCTGTCAGAAATCTGTTGGATGTGTGTGAAGTTGCTGCCATCCGCTGGAACCTTCGGGCACGATGATGTGCATCCTTAAAAAATTATAATTTCTGGCTCTGTCATCGCGAATGTAGTGGAATCTGATGTCGTGTTTTGGATTTGTTGTCCTCCAGTAGTGGCAAAATGTCCTGAGGTTTCAATTCTTACACCAATTGAACTTTGTAAAGGTCAGGCTCGTCACCAAAAGACCGTCTAGCACTCTCTACGTTTTCGAATCAATCGAGCGCCTGCTGCATCATTACAAATCATACAAATGTAAACTGTTGATTGTTCATAAAGCGTGTCCTTTTTATTTTCTAGAGTTAAGAACTGTTTTGCCTTCAACAAACCCAATGACACCGTACTACTTTTGGACGACAGAGGATGTCCGGTAGACGAAGATACACTTTTAGGTCCGTTTGCTTACGATATCAAAACAGGAACTGCGAATGCGCAACTCAAATCGATGTTCAGGTTTCCAGATAGCTCCGAAGTCCATTTTCAGGTGATTATTTTAATAAAAATAAATCATTTTAGAGCGGAATTTAAAAATTTAAATATTTTGTTTCAGTGTGACGTATCCCTTTGCAAAGATACTTGTCCTCAGTTAATATGTAGCGGAGATTCAGTAAAATCTAGAGCGCTAAACGCAGACGAAGGTGTACTAATGGCAGCTACAAGTGTCTTCGTTGTAGATCCAGCCGACGCTCCACGGATACAAGAATTATGCGACGATGGAAACGTACATCCTTCATGGCTACTGTGGTTATGTGTAGCACTAGGTATACTGTTCTTATTGATGTTGATAATAAATATTTTCCTATGCTCCGCCATGACTTGCGCCTGCGCTAGAACGGAAATTATCGAAAAGGAACCTAGTATAATAGAAGATTACGATCCTTATAGAAGCTGGCACGGAAGTCAGTACGGATCAAGGTATTCCTTAAACGGAGCGCCTCATAATCCAAAAGGATACGCGTCAGGTGGTTCGACAATGAATTCAACGCGATCCGTATCTTCACACAGCGACCATTACGCCATCGTCCATTCAAGACCCGGTAGTAGAAGTTATAATTCCAAACCACGAGGTCCTCCGTCACACATCGGAAGTCACTATAGCAACAAATAGAATTAATTAAAGATAATAGGTACCTTTGAATGTGTTCACCAAATCAAAATGAACTACCATATAGTCGCACTAAAAGTTTAAGTGAAAATTTTCAAGAATAGACGTGAAATATTGGAACTAATCAGTTTTATAAACCGAAAAATGAACAATATTAGACGATAAAAGTGTAAAACGCATCAATTATCTTATCATTTCGACCATATCCTTCCCTTCCTTACCACGCTTATTATTCTCTATTCTCTCTCTAAGGAGCTACTCGAGATCCTGGTAATCATCGTTAACAAGTCTTTTAATATCCTTTATTCTTCCAAGTTACCTTCTCTGTTGTAATACATCATCTTCTTCATCTAGATATTGAATCGAATCCACAACTCTTCAAATATTTTCCTAGTAGTGTCGTCCATGATCCATTGACTCTAATTCTGATCCATGTTTTGATAGATCTACTAAATCCTGATGTTTCAAGATGTATCCTTGCTTCATACGCGTTTTCTATGCTGCTTGAGATTTTTTTTAATGGAGCAAAGGACCTCTATAATGTCCGTTTCAGTAAATGTAGAAAAAAAATAAAGTTACCCTTCGATTGATTAAAATGTAGGAGCGGATAAACTCTTCATAGAACCTGATCTTTTAGTAACATCAGTTACAAAACAATACAGCACTGAAAAAGAAGGTTTGAAGAGGTCTACGGAGGTTGAGACAGACAAAGACGCTCCTGTCAACCCCTTGTCAATGGACACTTGAAGACGCTAATTCCAGCAGACAATGCACGTGCAGTGCAGTTCTGTTATGTAGAGGAGAAGACCTCCATCTACATTCTTTGGAAATCTACAACATTTCACATGGAAAGATATGAAATAGAAGATGAAGAACAGCTTTGATTACATATCGGTTATTTGCTGTTGCTTCAAATTGAATATTTCTTTCCTCAAATCTATACTTCTTGTACATTGTACACAAAACAAATCATATTATTAAAATCAGAACATTATCGTGTAATTTCGTCACTAATTATTCTAAAATGAATTACAGACAATACTAGATTGTAAGGTAAGATAATAAAATTACTAATTTGGATGAATGTAAGTTAATTTAGATGCGTGCTCTTGCTCTATCTCTAATAAATTATATTGAACGATTTCTCTAAAACTGACTTTGCTTATTTGTCGACCTAGTATTGACGAGTAACTTTATAATTATGCTTCAATGTTTTTTTTTTCAAATAAGAAATTAACTATATACTTTGTTTCAAACTACGATAAATACTTGATATAATTCTTCAGCGTCCCCTTTACAATTTGAGTTAACTAAAGTTGCAAGCCTTCAATAATAAATTATCACGCAATATTATATTTTTGTTTTTCTTTAATTGTACACACTTAACTATTGTGATAAATACTACACATCAATTTTAATAAGTTTTAATGTTATTTTAATCCTGGTATACCCATTAATATTATTAATAATTATCGATAAAGATTTTTCAAAACTAACAAGAAAAAAATATTATCTAGTCCATTAATTGACAGAAAATAAAATTCTTATTATATAATAGGAAGTATGATATCTAACTGAATTTAAAGGAATTTGAAAATGTAAATTATATTAATATATAGGTTAATGATCGATTGTTAAAAATTGTAAAGAAAACTGTAATCACCTTTGTAAATATTATTATACAACAATAAATTTGTGATTAATTCTCAATTGTTTCAATAATTCATCGTATTTTATTCCAAAACATCGGAAATAGTGATGCCCACGATATTATTGACGAGACTAGAGGCGATACTAGTCCTTACGAGAAAATACGAGACTGTATTGACTCAAATCTCGCCCTACAGTCTCGCAAAAATCTGAAAGTTTATCTAATTATCAGAAATTTTGTTAAAACATATTTCTTTCCGAGATAACGCCACTAGCTCGCGATATTATTGACGAGACTCGAGACAATACTTTTCCTTACGAGAAAATACGAGACTGTATTGACTCAAATCTCGCCCTACAGTCTCGCAAAAATCTGAAAGTTTATCTAATTATCAGGAATTTTGTTAAAACATATTTCTTTCCGAGATAACGCCACTAGCTCGCGATATTATTGACGAGACTCGAGACAATACTTTTCCTTACGAGAAAATACGAGACTGTATTGACTCAAATCTCGCCCTACAGTCTCGCAAAAATCTGAAAGTTTATCTAATTATCAGGAATTTTGTTAAAACATATTTCTTTCCGAGATAACGCCACTAGCTCGCGATATTATTGACGAGACTCGAGACGATACTTTTCCTTACGAGAAAATACGAGACTGTATTGACTCAAATCTCTCCCTACAGTCTCGCAAAAATCTGAAAGTTTATCTAATTATCAGGAATTTTGTTAAAACATATTTCTTTCCGAGATAAAGCCATTAGATCACGATATTATTGACGAGACTCGAGACGATACTTCTCCTTACGAGAAAATACGAGACTGTATTGACTCAAATCTCGCCCTACAGTCTCGCAAAAATCTGAAAGTTTATCTAATTATCAGGAATTTTGTTAAAACATATTTCTTTCCGAGATAACGCCACTAGCTCGCGATATTATTGACGAGACTCGAGACGATACTTTTCCTTACGAGAAAATACGAGACTGTATTGACTCAAATCTCGCCCTACAGTCTCGCAAAAATCTGAAAGTTTATCTAATTATCAGGAATTTTGTTAAAACATATTTCTTTCCGAGATAACGCCACTAGCTCGCGATATTATTGACGAGACTCGAGACGATACTTTTCCTTACGAGAAAATACGAGACTGTATTGACTCAAATCTCGCCCTACAGTCTCGCAAAAATCTGAAAGTTTATCTAATTATCAGGAATTTTGTTAAAACATATTTCTTTCCGAGATAAAGCCACTAGATCACGATATTATTGACGAGACTCGAGACGATACTTTTCCTTACGAGAAAATACGAGACTGTATTGACTCAAATCTCGCCCTACAGTCTCGCAAAAATCTGAAAGTTTATCTAATTATCAGGAATTTTTTTAAAACATATTTCTTTCCGAGATAACGCCACTAGCTCGCGATATTATTGACGAGACTCGAGACGATACTTCTCCTTACGAGAAAATACGAGACTGTATTGACTCAAATCTCGCCCTACAGTCTCGCAAAAATCTGAAAGTTTATCTAATTATCAGGAATTTTGTTAAAACATATTTCTTTCCGAGATAAAGCCACTAGATCACGATATTATTGACGAGACTCGAGACGATACTTCTCCTTACGAGAAAATACGAGACTGTATTGACTCAAATCTCGCCCTACAGTCTCGCAAAAATCTGAAAGTTTATCTAATTATCAGGAATTTTATTAAAACATATTTCTTTTCGAGATAATGCCACTAGCTCGCGATATTATTGACGAGACTCGAGACGATACTAGTCCTTACGAGAAAAGACGAGACTGTATTGACTCAAATCTCGCCCTACAGTCTCGCAAAATTCTGAAAGTTTATCTAATTATCAGGAATTTTATTAAAACATATTTCTTTTCGAGATAATGCCACTAGCTCGCGATATTATTGACGAGACTCGAGACGATACTTCTCCTTACGAGAAAATACGAGACTGTATTGACTCAAATCTCGCCCTACAGTCTCGCAAAAATCTGAAAGTTTATCTGATTATCAGGAATTTTTTTAAAACATATTTCTTTCCGATATAACGCCACTAGCTCGCGATATTATTGACGAGACTCGAGACGATACTTCTCCTTACGAGAAAATACGAGACTGTATTGACTCAAATCTCGCCCTACAGTCTCGCAAAAATCTGAAAGTTTATCTAATTATCAGGAATTTTTTTAAAACATATTTCTTTCCGAGATAAAGCCACTAGATCACGATATTATTGACGAGACTCGAGACGATACTAGTCCTTACGAGAAAAGACGAGACTGTATTGACTCAAATCTCGCCCTACAGTCTCGCAAAAATCTGAAAGTTTATCTAATTATCAGGAATTTTGTTAAAACATATTTCTTTCCGAGATAAAGCCACTAGATCACGATATTATTGACGAGACTCGAGACGATACTAGTCCATACGAGAAAAGACGAGACTGTATTGACTCAAATCTCGCCCTACAGTCTCGCAAAAATCTGAAAGTTTATCTAATTATCAGGAATGTTTTTAAAACATATTTCTTTCCGAGATAACGCCACTAGCTCGCGATATTATTGACGAGACTCGAGACGATACTTTTCCTTACGAGAAAATACGAGACTGTATTGACTCAAATCTCGCCCTACAGTCTCGCAAAAATCTGAAAGTTTATCTAATTATCAGGAATTTTGTTAAAACATATTTCTTTCCGAGATAACGCCACTAGCTCGCGATATTATTGACGAGACTCGAGACGATACTTCTCCTTACGAGAAAATACGAGACTGTATTGACTCAAATCTCGCCCTACAGTCTCGCAAAAATCTGAAAGTTTATCTAATTATCAGGAATTTTGTTAAAACATATTTCTTTCCGAGATAAAGCCACTAGATCACGATATTATTGACGAGACTCGAGACGATACTAGTCCTTACGAGAAAAGACGAGACTGTATTGACTCAAATCTCGCCCTACAGTCTCGCAAAAATCTGAAAGTTTATCTAATTATCAGGAATTTTGTTAAAACATATTTCTTTCCGAGATAAAGCCACTAGATCACGATATTATTGACGAGACTCGAGACGATACTAGTCCTTACGAGAAAAGACGAGACTGTATTGACTCAAATCTCGCCCTACAGTCTCGCAAAAATCTGAAAGTTTATCTAATTATCAGGAATTTTTTTAACACATATTTCTTTCCGAGATAACGCCACTAGCTCGCGATATTATTGACGAGACTCGAGACGATACTTCTCCTTACGAGAAAATACGAGACTGTATTGACTCAAATCTCGCCCTACAGTCTCACAAAAATCTGAAAGTTTATCTAATTATCAGGAATTTTGTTAAAACATATTTCTTTCCGAGATAACGCCACTAGCTCGCGATATTATTGACGAGACTCGAGACGATACTTTTCCTTACGAGAAAATACGAGACTGTATTGACTCAAATCTCGCCCTACAGTTTCGCAAAAATCTGAAAGTTTATCTAATTATCAGGAATTTTGTTAAAACATATTTCTTTCCGAGATAACGCCACTAGCTCGCGATATTATTGACGAGACTCGAGACGATACTTTTCCTTACGAGAAAATACGAGACTGTATTGACTCAAATCTCGCCCTACAGTTTCGCAAAAATCTGAAAGTTTATCTAATTATCAGGAATTTTGTTAAAACATATTTCTTTCCGAGATAACGCCACTAGCTCGCGATATTATTGACGAGACTCGAGACGATACTTTTCCTTACGAGAAAATACGAGACTGTATTGACTCAAATCTCGCCCTACAGTTTCGCAAAAATCTGAAAGTTTATCTAATTATCAGGAATTTTGTTAAAACATATTTCTTTCCGAGATAAAGCCACTAGATCACGATATTATTGACGAGACTCGAGACGATACTAGTCCTTACGAGAAAAGACGAGACTGTATTGACTCAAATCTCGCCCTACAGTCTCGCAAAATTCTGAAAGTTTATCTAATTATCAGGAATTTTGTTAAAACATATTTCTTTCCGAGATAAAGCCACTAGATCACGATATTATTGACGAGACTCGAGACGATACTAGTCCTTACGAGAAAATACGAGACTGTATTGACTCAAATCTCGCCCTACAGTTTCGCAAAAATCTGAAAGTTTATCTAATTATCAGGAATTTTATTAAAACATATTTCTTTTCGAGATAATGCCACTAGCTCACGATATTATTGACGAGACTCGAGACGATACTAGTCCTTACGAGAAAATACGAGACTGTATTGACTCAAATCTCGCCCTACAGTTTCGCAAAAATCTGAAAGTTTATCTAATTATCAGGAATGTTTTTAAAACATATTTCTTTCCGAGATAACGCCACTAGCTCGCGATATTATTGACGAGACTCGAGACGATACTTTTCCTTACGAGAAAATACGAGACTGTATTGACTCAAATCTCGCCCTACAGTCTCGCAAAAATCTGAAAGTTTATCTAATTGTCAGGAATTTTGTTAAAACATATTTCTTTCCGAGATAACGCCACTAGCTCGCGATATTATTGACGAGACTCGAGACGATACTTCTCCTTACGAGAAAATACGAGACTGTATTGACTCAAATCTCGCCCTACAGTCTCGCAAAAATCTGAAAGTTTATCTAATTATCAGGAATTTTGTTAAAACATATTTCTTTCCGAGATAAAGCCACTAGATCACGATATTATTGACGAGACTCGAGACGATACTAGTCCTTACGAGAAAAGACGAGACTGTATTGACTCAAATCTCGCCCTACAGTCTCGCAAAAATCTGAAAGTTTATCTAATTATCAGGAATTTTGTTAAAACATATTTCTTTCCGAGATAAAGCCACTAGATCACGATATTATTGACGAGACTCGAGACGATACTAGTCCTTACGAGAAAAGACGAGACTGTATTGACTCAAATCTCGCCCTACAGTCTCGCAAAAATCTGAAAGTTTATCTAATTATCAGGAATTTTTTTAACACATATTTCTTTCCGAGATAACGCCACTAGCTCGCGATATTATTGACGAGACTCGAGACGATACTTCTCCTTACGAGAAAATACGAGACTGTATTGACTCAAATCTCGCCCTACAGTCTCACAAAAATCTGAAAGTTTATCTAATTATCAGGAATTTTGTTAAAACATATTTCTTTCCGAGATAACGCCACTAGCTCGCGATATTATTGACGAGACTCGAGACGATACTTTTCCTTACGAGAAAATACGAGACTGTATTGACTCAAATCTCGCCCTACAGTTTCGCAAAAATCTGAAAGTTTATCTAATTATCAGGAATTTTGTTAAAACATATTTCTTTCCGAGATAACGCCACTAGCTCGCGATATTATTGACGAGACTCGAGACGATACTTTTCCTTACGAGAAAATACGAGACTGTATTGACTCAAATCTCGCCCTACAGTTTCGCAAAAATCTGAAAGTTTATCTAATTATCAGGAATTTTGTTAAAACATATTTCTTTCCGAGATAACGCCACTAGCTCGCGATATTATTGACGAGACTCGAGACGATACTTTTCCTTACGAGAAAATACGAGACTGTATTGACTCAAATCTCGCCCTACAGTTTCGCAAAAATCTGAAAGTTTATCTAATTATCAGGAATTTTGTTAAAACATATTTCTTTCCGAGATAAAGCCACTAGATCACGATATTATTGACGAGACTCGAGACGATACTAGTCCTTACGAGAAAAGACGAGACTGTATTGACTCAAATCTCGCCCTACAGTCTCGCAAAATTCTGAAAGTTTATCTAATTATCAGGAATTTTGTTAAAACATATTTCTTTCCGAGATAAAGCCACTAGATCACGATATTATTGACGAGACTCGAGACGATACTAGTCCTTACGAGAAAATACGAGACTGTATTGACTCAAATCTCGCCCTACAGTTTCGCAAAAATCTGAAAGTTTATCTAATTATCAGGAATTTTATTAAAACATATTTCTTTTCGAGATAATGCCACTAGCTCACGATATTATTGACGAGACTCGAGACAATACTTTTTTTACGAAACGAGACGAGTCTGTTCAAGTCTTATCTCAAATTTCGCTCTACAGTCTCGCAAAAACCTGAAAGTTTATCTATCTGTCGTATCTCAAATCTGGCAAAAGTCTGAATGTTCTGTAATTATTATGAATTTTATCAAAAAATATTTCTTTCCGAGATATCGCCACTATTATTTTAGAATTATTGCCTTGGATAAACTAAAGTCATTTTGATAAAGTATGATAACCCCAGGACGTTCATCATGAAACTCTATTCATAAACTATACGATACGATAGATCTCATCAAGATGGATCTGTGTGTGAAAAGTCATGATGATTGACGCATGCACAGAAGAGTTTCTGTTTTCGAGAAAAATTCAAAAAAACCACAAATTTTGACTTTTGACTTTTCATTATAAAGCCAAGCTTCTCACCAAAATTTGATCTAAATTGACCGGACTATAAAGATATGTACTGAAAGTGGTACCTCATCGTCAGAGAAGTTGCACGATTATTTTTATTTGTTGTACATACAAAATTTTAAACCAACCAAACGGATTTATTTTCTTTCGGAAAAGTTGTGTTATATTTCCGCGAGGATTGACAAAATATGTTGTTTCAAACGTAACCCGAAAAATAAAGCACATTTGCTTATTATTGGCTTAAACTAGAGTTTCATCTTGAGTTCAAGCTTCAATTCAATCTCCAGTTTCACCTTAAGTTATAGAAATGCTATAGGTAATACGATGAAGCATCCAAGCCACATCTGTACCGACAAAAAGACTGTTTTCCCGGGTTTCGTTAACCATGAGGAAACTGGTTTGATACTACATAATATAGATGCCTTTGTTTAATATGTGTTTGTTCATTACAATAAAAATTATTTAATTCGTTGATTCCATTATTCAGGAAACATAAAAAATTGCGAGACTTTTGCAGGATCTCTGCGAGACTCTCGCGCGGGATATGAGAGGTAACGAGACATTCGTTTGCGAATCAAAACGAGAAATATTATTGTTTGTCATTTTAAAGGAAAATCTCTACTTTTTGCGTATCCTCACTCCATTTTCTAGTGCCATATATTGTTTATTATTCTCCCCTCATTCTTCCTAAACCCCTATCTGTTGACAGCATCCCTTATTTCTGTCCGTAAATCTATTTTCAACCATTCCAATCTCAAATTTTAAAATAAACGTCAACAACAAAATAAATATTTTATTTTACAAAATTTCGTACAAATTTTAATAAACGGTATTTCCAAATAATATTCACAAAATTCTATGGGTTGAATAAAATGTTTCTAAATCAGCTTTTTCTCTTTTTTTTTCGGCGTGTTCTATTTCATTCTTCATAACAAGAACAGTCTGTTAAAGGGCAGTTTTCATTTGGATAAACTATGCACTTGTCCATACAAAAAACGTCCGCAGCTAAATTTCCTTTATAAGCACCGACAGCTTCACAAGTATTCCTAAAAGTAATCATAACATTTCAATCATGTTTTCATATATATATTTGTATATTAATTGTGAAGAATTCTTTGCCAGCTGTATTATGAGCGGTTTCTTATTGAGATCGTGGCAATGAAACACCAAAGTGGACTAACTTTAATATATTTTCTGAGCTTTCGAATACTTGCGTATTCATCGTCTGGGAAATAATTAATTAAGATTGACGGTGATTTTGTTTTTATAACAACAATAATATAAACAGGGTGTCCCACGACGAATTAAAACTATCTGTTTATGGCAAAATAATAAAATCGTATGTTCTTCCACTAACAAATATCCATGAAAATACTTCAAAACTACGAAATTTTCTTCAAATGTAGAATTAAAAAAAAAATAAAATGAAAGAAGCTATCATACTTACGGGCAAGTACAAATGTTCAATGGGCAATTTGGTGGATACTTCAAGCAATTTTTCTGACACCAATCCGCCATACCGGGAATCATTCTGTATAAGCCATGAGGAAGACAAACTTGATCTCGAACCACCAGTGGTACTACATTGTAAGGTGCTGGTCGTCTATGATCTTTATAAAACAACTGATACGGATTCAAAGATTCCACAAATATTGGGGGTACAGCACCCCCGGTGCTAGAATGTATCGCCACGTCGGCGCAATTTCTGAACGTTTCCGATTTTCCACAACCCTGAGCTTGTGTACCATTTGGGCACATCCCCCACTGATTACCAGTGTAGTAAGTCCATTGTAGAACGCATTGTGTACAAGTTATGTACGGGGGTAATCGAACTTGATACCTACAATTGAAATACGGTGAAAATTGTCCGCTACTCCCAAATCTACTCCCACAACTTCTCACTGACACTTGCAAATTGAAAATGGTTGTTATTATAGATAGACTGAATCCCTTACAACGAAATTGGTTATGAATTAGATTATGCAAACTGGAAAATGTCCAATGGATTAGGTATATAAGAAGGAAGTTAAACATAAGAGATAGTCTGGTATCTAAAATTGTCAATTTAAGGAAGACTTCTAGGCAGATTACAAGAGATGATTAGAGAGCTAGACCTCAGCATACCAGAACCACGTCGTGACAATCAGACAATCATTCCATTAATTTAATTGTGCTGTTTCAAAGATTTACCTAAAAACTGCTTTCTTCTTCCCATTTTCCGGGATGATATAGCTTATTTCTCTATTATTCAAATATAAAGGGAACCTATCAAAACAACTTTGTGTAGCTTCTTGCTTGGGATTATTATTAGGACACAGCAGAATCTCGAATCTTCCGTAGTGATTAGCTGTTAATTCGATTTCGATATCAATATTTTGTCCAACACTAAAATGTCTGCTGATAATTCCTTTAGCGTAAATACCACCAGCTTCGTGCGGTCTCGGTTGTTCGATGTGGTAAGCGTCTCCGCAGATTCCACATTTACCTTCATTTTGTTCCCACTGCACTGAAAATAAAACAGTTTACACAGTCACTTCATATTTAACATTAGATAAAACTCAACGTACCTGCGTACCCCCCACAAAATAATTCATTGTCATTGTAATTAACAGGATTAGGAAATCCAAACCGCCACATGGAATTTCTTGCAGGAGGTTCCATCAGTCTACCATGACCAGCTACCATCTTAACCAAATATAGACTTAGTACTAATAACTTTGACATTTCAACTATTTATGTCCTAAAAAATAATTATTAGATGATGTACAGACTAGGTAAAGTTGAATGTAGTTTTACCGAACGTAAATAAATTCTATATAGACTTAAATAAGATACGAGGTCTTCAAAATTATACCATACAAGCTCAGGCAAATATTGGCGAGTCATAAAACGTGTGTGTGCTGAAACACAAAGTTCATTCTATTGGCCAACTACGATTCTTTTGAATTTTCTCCTAGCATCTGTTGATAATGTTGTAGTGGTAGTTTGATCAGATCTCAAAAGTTTATAGTAACACATCATTCAATAAGTCGTGTAACTAACTAAGAAAAACACATTTTTTTAGCAAAAATCGATTTTATTCATCAATTTAATCTCCTTCAAAAACACTACAATCATTCCAGCCCTTCTCCAACTTCAAGATGCCGTGCTTTTAGAGGCATTTGTCTTTATGTCTCAAAATAGGGTTCACTTCCAGCAAATTGCTTCTTCATTTGAGCTGAATTTATCACCAACGAGCATTTTTTTGAGATCAGCGAATAGCAAGTAGTCATTTAAGGACCAGATCTGGACTATACGGTGGATGATGAAGCAATTCGAAGTATAATTCGTTCAATTCAATTGAAACATATTACCTTGATTTTTGTATTCAAACGATCCAATAACTCCATGTAGTA
Organism: Diorhabda sublineata; assembly: GCF_026230105.1. Taxonomy (NCBI): domain Eukaryota; kingdom Metazoa; phylum Arthropoda; class Insecta; order Coleoptera; family Chrysomelidae; genus Diorhabda; species Diorhabda sublineata. The sequence goes on from NC_079478.1 coordinate 863,621, forward strand.
TTCGCTATTGATTATCTCCACCTTTAGGTGATATTAAATGAAGAATACTTCATGTGCATCCCAACATACTGAACCCATAACCTTTCCAGCTAACTGTTGTGGTTCACCAGCTGTAATCCACTCATATAATGATCGTTTTGATTCAGGAGTGAAGTGATGGCTCCATGTTTCCTCCATTGTCATATAACATCAACACGTTGTTGTTTTTGATCGACTGTGAGTAAACTAAGTATCCACTCCGAAAAAACCTTTCTCATGGTCCAATGTTCATGCAGGCCTCAGTTATTCCAATTTACTATTAGCTATAAGGAATTTGTGGACTTTTTGGAACAATTGGACGACCAGAAGGTTCACCATTATCGAAATGTCATGAAATCTTTTGAAAGTTGGTCATAAACGTCATATGCTATTGGGTTTTTGCTTTACCGCTGCCATCGACTCAAATCGGGTCTCTTTCCAAGCAGATTTTATCAAACAAAAAAAGTCGCACGGTGCCAAATCTGGTTACGTACCTTGGGTGCTCGAGCAGTGGAGTGCGCTTACTGACCAGCAAGTTGTGGTGCACAGTGTTGCCAAATAGTAAGTTTATTTGACAAACTGATCCTCTGGGCGATTCAGGCGTCTTCCAATGCATCGATTATCGCTTTGTTTCAACATCGTATTAAAAAATCCACGTTTCGTCGCAATTAATAACGTTTTTCATCAATCTTTTTCTAACTTTTCAAGGGAAATCTGAGCAGACCCGTTGACGCAAGAGCTTTTGGTCAATAGTCAGATTTTTTGGCACCAACTTCGCGCGGAATTTTTCTAACCGTTACTTTATCGGCGTTTACAGCCTCGGCAATCATCCGGAGGATCATTCGACGATCTACACGCGCTATTTGGTTGATTTTGGTCACTGTTTCCGGAGTTGAAACAGTCAAAGACCGACCTGGGCGCTGGTCATCTTCAGAGTGGTTACACCACTCAAAAACACGTGCACCAGATAGATAATTATCCCCAAAGGCCGCTTGCAACAGTTCATAGCACTCAGTCGGAGTTTTTTTGCCAATTTAACGAGGAATTTGAGATTGATGCGTGGCTCCACAAGAAAAAAACATATTCGCTTAAAACCGCTACTGCACAAAAACTATAATAGTGAAGGAATCGAGTTTTGGGGCGTACATAGACCAAATATCTAGATACCCAATTCCTAGGGCGCCCTCTAGGCGCGCAGTCTCGTTATTTAATAGCCAGACCTCGTTTCATTCAAATTTATGCGGAAGAAATATTTTAAAAAATTCATCAATTTGATTGATTATTATTATAAATCACATTATTTCTGAAAAATATATTGATATTAGATTCCTTTTTATTAGAAAATAAACCAGATTAATAGCAAACAAAAAGACAGGACATAAAGAATTTTAGCAGGAAATGTTAAATTAAAAAATGTTAAAATACCCTTTAGAAAATCTAGCACAAAATAGGAATTTAAAAGAAGTTTTATTTAAACTCAGGACAAAGCAAAATTTAATTATAATGAGTTCAGAATTTAATTGCAAAAAGTCTGTCAATCAAATTCCTTTAATTCTCTCGATAAGGTAATTTAAAATATATGTTTTGTGATTTGGTATGATATGTAACGAACCAAAAATGATAGTCAAGTTCAAATTCTAATTCTATTAGTCAGATACCTGCATTTTGATTTCCAGCAGGTACAGTATGGGTTGTCATTTATATGATAAAATATCCTACGTGCTTTTGTTTCTATTAGTCACACCTCACAAAATCTCGTCTTGTCAATTAGATCAATACAAAATGTCAAGGCTGTAGCAATTCGAAAATCTTGTTTAAATTGTAGTTCCTATTACCATCAAAATTAATTATTAAACAAAAAGTTTATGTTCAACCATTTCACAAATGAATTTGAATAAAATATGAAGAATTGTATACATGGAAATTATAAGAAATTATAAAATTTTTCCGAAGCGGATACTCCAATTGTTCGAATCAATCAAATGAACAAATCCTAGGTTAAAAACAAAAACAAAAAAGTAAACAAATCTAATGAAATAACGCAATAGATTTACCAAGAATAGGTAATAGGACGAAATAATTTTTTAATTTGCATCTTCCAATGGGATAATTAACGACAAGATGGACAATGGATTAAGCCGCGCCCCCACTGCGTCGTCACGGCCATTAACGGCGTTCCGCACCTTCGGAATAGAAGCCCCGGACAGCGCATCCATCAGACATGGATGTTAGACTGGAACAGTTAAGAACGGTGCATCAAGGACCTTTCTGAAGCAAACCAATCTCACAGAATGCATCCCAACAATCGGGTCAGAAGGACGCAGCTCCAGACCTATTTCACTTGTGGTTAAAAGTACCAAAAATAATACTTCTTAAGAACTGATAGAATTCTTGTTAAATTATTTGATTTAATTTACTTTGCTAGTCTTTCTTTTGGTTGAAATCGATGACGAAAATTAGTTTCTTCTCTATCGCCATCTATTTTATCGTGAGTCATCCTGAAGTACTCAAAAAACTCAAGGTCATCTTCGATAAGCTCCAAATTAACCTTGCACTCACTACCGAGTGTTTATTAAATTTTTGAGCAGTCGATTTTACAATGAGTTGCGCCTTGCTTCTTCTAATATCTTTGATATTTTCTAATACACAATATCAAAGTTTTACTCAGCAAGTATACTTAGAATAAAAACTGGTTGAGGGAGAAGACCTGCCTGGGAAGCTTCCACATCTCCAAAGAAATGAGTGTCTACAAATTGAAGTTATGGGTGAACTCGGTGTTCCTTAACCATTTGTTGTGGGATTGTGGAAACCAAACGACAAAGTGTAATATTCTTAATATATATTCCGATCTTGAGAATACAATGACGGCTCAAAATGGAAATAAATCTGCTGCCAGTACAAAGTAAACAAACAGTCTAAACAAGACCATTGGGTAAGAAGTAACTGACCCTTGAAAGACAAAATGGAAGCCGTAAAGAAAAATATAGTCCTGAATTCATTCTCAGCTCGTGATAAAAAGATATTTCCACCATTACATGGAAAAATTGGGCATCATGAGAATCACTAGATAAAAACGAAAATGTATCAGGACTTACGCGTCATGGTAAAAAGCTACCAGGATTCCAAGGATACGAATATGAAGTATGTCCATTGTAGGTTATCTATACATCAGAAAAAAGCATTGGGATGAAGTTTTTTGGAAATCAACTTAGTAACGTTTTGATCAGTATATTTTTTTGTTTCACTCAGAAATTTAATTCACACAAACAATCAATTAATTAATGATTCAGTTGCAACTGTATTCAAAAACCCGTCTAATAAAAAATTCTTGTCACTTTCATTAAAAAAATTGGTCAAGGTGTTTTGGAGCCCGCTTCTCCATTAAAATAAAATCTAAGTAAAAATTTGCGTTCGTGCGTTGTATTAAAAATCATACTTTGAAAACTTTCGACGCCACTGTGAGTTCATTGTGATTTTATGTCACTACTTCGTTTATTACTTCGTATAAAGTGGCAAAAGTTATTATTTGAGTATTGATCTAACAGTACAACATCCTCCTTCAACTAAATCAACAATGAAGAAAAGGATAATTAATTATTCGAGTTGCACTAAAGAATTGACGAGAGAGAAACGAAAAAAAATATTAACATTATTCATTAACGTCGAAAGTCAATAAACCGTAAAACCATGCGACTGCCTGTTACACACTCAAATCGACGAAATGTTTTGGTAGTTGTTTCATTGGTACATTTTTCGACCTTTTTTACGAGGACAACTTCATTTAAAATTCCACTTGTGCACTTATACTTATGTAAAATGGCCTAGTAGAAAAAACTGATCCAAGGTTACAAATTTTTCTAAATATGGCAACACTGATGCGAATATGTCAAATTTGACGCTTTCGCTGAGGACGATATCGTGACTAATAACCCTATAATCAACCCCCATAACTACCGCCACTATAAAATACAAAATTTTAGGTTAAAAAACCATTTATTTGCACACACTATTCGTTTAATTCTCATGTGAACATTATTTGAAAATTCCTGTAGATTCAACAATCGCACTGTCGCATCGAAAAAAGATCATCCACTCTTTCGATATCATCATCAACACGTGGATGCTACAAACATTCCTTGCCATACACTTGTTTCAGTTGTAGTTTTTTCAAATTTCTTGTGAAATTTCACAACAATATTTTGCTCAACAAACCCAATACAAACAAAGGCAACAGCTACACTGATTTGTCTACAAACACGGTATACATCGCATTCGAAAGAGTAGGCTTAAGACTAAACAACTGACAGTCGTTGGACGCATGCGTACTTTATTGTAGCGGCGTTAGTTACATAATAACTGTACCTCGTAGATTAATTTTTAATAAAAAAAACCTAAAAGAAACGCTGATTTTGAAGTTCATTGGTAACTTTATTATATTTTAGGAAAGTAATTAAAAAGTGTGGTTTTACTTCTTCTAATTGCTAGCAATATCTTTAAGAACCTCAAAAAAAATTCTTGCCCCTCCATCGCGAATGATGAATCATTTTTATTAATATAATGACGCGAAAACATTTTGGACAGTGATCCTGAATTATTAAACATTAAAAACATTCATCCCATAATTTCGAAATTTTAATCATTGTTTACAAGTATCAAAAAATAATAAACTACCTCTTTAATTATCATTTTTAATGAAACTGATATATGTAAACAACAATAACCAACGATTATATAAATTAAGCCAAAGAAGATCGCTGAAACTAGCTACATTTCAATACCTAACAGTAAAATCCAAAAGAAAATGCATCGACAATTAAACAATTTCTATTTTTAACACTAGAACTTTCTCCGTTCTTCATGTCACACATATTCGATGTTATTTAAATCTGGTAAACGAGGAGGCCGCGGCGAATCATCAGCTGTCTCGTTGCTTGTTGTTGTCTTGATGAAAAAGAATTAATATACGACGACAATTGAGGCAAAAGAGTAGTATTGTGATATATCTTCAAAATAACGCCCAGCAAAAGCTTCCCAAACCAAATAATCTGTGAACAAGCATTTCCAATCCAATTAAGTAGCTCTTCACATTGAAGTATCTTCCTAAACACTCACCTGGATACGTTGGGTGTTTAATCTGTCTCCCAATGCGACCGCTATCTGCACAAGCTTAGAAGTTGATGACCAAGAGGAAAAAGGCCGTAGCCAGAACGAAATTTCGAGAGGGTTGGGAGGGAACTGGAGGAAACCAAATTCTAATGAAATTTTGGTTTGGGAGAGTTGGAAGGCAAATTCTTCTAATGAAATTTTGGCTTGGGAGAGTTGGGAGGGAACTGGAGGAAACCAAATTCTAATGGAATGTTGGCTTGGAAGAGTTGGGAGGAAACTGGAGGAAACCAAATTCTTCTAATGAAATTTTGGCTTGGGAGAGTTGGGAGGAAACTAGAGGAAACCAAATTCTAATGAAATGTTGGCGTTGGAAGATTGGGAGGAAACTGGAGGAAACCAAATTCTAATGGAATATTGGCTTGGGAGAGTTGGGAGGAAACTGGAGAAACCAAATTCTTCTAATGAAATGTTGGCGTTGGAGGATTGGGAGGGAACTGGAGGAAACCAAATTCTAATGGAATGTTCGTTTGGGAGAGTTGGGAGAAAACTAGAGGAAACCAAATTCTTCTAATGAAATTTTGGCTTGGGAGAGTTGGGAGGAAACTAGAGGAAACCAAATTCTAATGAAATGTTGGCGTTGGAAGATTGGGAGGAAACTGGAGGAAACCAAATTCTAATGGAATATTGGCTTGGGAGAGTTGGGAGGTAACTGGAGAAAAACAAATTCTTCTAATGGAATGTTGGCTTGCGAGAGTTGGGAGGGAACTGGAGGAAACCAAATTCTAATGGAATGTTCGTTTGGGAGAGTTGGGAGAAAACTAGAGGAAACCAAATTCTTCTAATGAAATTTTGGCTTGGGAGAGTTGGGAGGAAACTAGAGGAAACCAAATTCTAATGAAATGTTGGCGTTGGAGGATTGGGAGGGAACTGGAGGAAACCAAATTCTAATGGAATGTTCGTTTGGGAGAGTTGGGAGAAAACTAGAGGAAACCAAATTCTTCTAATGAAATTTTGGCTTGGGAGAGTTGGGAGGAAACTAGAGGAAACCAAATTCTAATGAAATGTTGGCGTTGGAAGATTGGGAGGAAACTGGAGGAAACCAAATTCTAATGGAATATTGGCTTGGGAGAGTTGGGAGGAAACTGGAGAAACCAAATTCTTCTAATGAAATGTTGGCGTTGGAGGATTGGGAGGGAACTGGAGGAAACCAAATTCTAATGGAATGTTCGTTTGGGAGAGTTGGGAGAAAACTAGAGGAAACCAAATTCTTCTAATGAAATTTTGGCTTGGGAGAGTTGGGAGGAAACTAGAGGAAACCAAATTCTAATGAAATGTTGGCGTTGGAAGATTGGGAGGAAACTGGAGGAAACCAAATTCTAATGGAATATTGGCTTGGGAGAGTTGGGAGGTAACTGGAGAAAAACAAATTCTTCTAATGAAATGTTGGCGTTGGAGGATTGGGAGGGAACTGGAGGAAACCAAATTCTAATGGAATGTTCGTTTGGGAGAGTTGGGAGAAAACTAGAGGAAACCAAATTCTTCTAATGAAATTTTGGCTTGGGAGAGTTGGGAGGAAACTAGAGGAAACCAAATTCTAATGAAATGTTGGCGTTGGAGGATTGGGAGGGAACTGGAGGAAACCAAATTCTAATGGAATGTTCGTTTGGGAGAGTTGGGAGAAAACTAGAGGAAACCAAATTCTTCTAATGAAATTTTGGCTTGGGAGAGTTGGGAGGAAACTAGAGGAAACCAAATTCTAATGAAATGTTGGCGTTGGAAGATTGGGAGGAAACTGGAGGAAACCAAATTCTAATGGAATATTGGCTTGGGAGAGTTGGGAGGAAACTGGAGAAACCAAATTCTTCTAATGAAATGTTGGCGTTGGAGGATTGGGAGGGAACTGGAGGAAACCAAATTCTAATGGAATGTTCGTTTGGGAGAGTTGGGAGAAAACTAGAGGAAACCAAATTCTTCTAATGAAATTTTGGCTTGGGAGAGTTGGGAGGAAACTAGACGAAACCAAATTCTAATGAAATGTTGGCGTTGGAAGATTGGGAGGAAACTGGAGGAAACCAAATTCTAATGGAATATTGGCTTGGGAGAGTTGGGAGGTAACTGGAGAAAAACAAATTCTTCTAATGAAATGTTGGCGTTGGAGGATTGGGAGGGAACTGGAGGAAACCAAATTCTAATGGAATGTTCGTTTGGGAGAGTTGGGAGAAAACTAGAGGAAACCAAATTCTTCTAATGAAGTGTTACTTATTACATATATGTATAATAGAACCAAATTCCCTTATTATATAATTAAAATTAGTTTACAAGCTTTCTTTTTAACGAATTAATCAATTATCTTTCGTGTTGGATTGATTACTTTGTCTTTTTTGGTTTGTGGAGTTTTAAGAAGAAAAAGTCTTCTCGGGATTATATGTGGAAACAGATAGTATCGCTAAGATCTTTGAAAGTGTGGAAATAAGACCTGATTGCATTCTCTAACAGCTGGCTGTGTTGGTTCCAACCATTTGAGTAACCACAAAAATTTCATCTTTTACAAAGTTTTATTTCAAATACGCTTTTTATATCTAAAAGTAGTTTTCTAGTTTGTTTTTTGCCACAAACAGGAATTGAAAGTTTCGCTTTTCGAGGTTATGTTTTTGACATCCCATTGTTTACTTCAGTTTCTTCTTTTTTATTTTTGGTAATTTTTTCGGTGCAGTTTGCTGCTTTTTATGTCTTGATTATTTTATATAAACTTTTCGAGTTTTTGAATAATTGCTTCAGAATAATTATTTCAGAAACTATCAAATAGAATTTATTAAAAAAATATCAGAACCAATCATTCCGAATCAAAAAGGAAACTGTCAATAATGGATAGAGAAGAATTTTCAAAAAACTGTCAACTGATATTTCTTATTTATACTATTTTATACATTCAGAAAAAAACTATTTCATATTTTTCTATCGATAACCATCATTAATGTCAAATTTTTACGAGATTTCGTAAAGCATCTGCCGACAGTTTTGAAAACAAAAGTGAAAGAATAAATAGTAGCTGCTTGAATTTATCGAAATAAAATTTGAGAAAAAAACTCGAAAAAACTTATACGTTCAACAACCTTTATGAAAATTGAAGAATTATCTTATGACTTGTCAAAAATTGTATTGTAGTATAATGAGTTTGTTGGATTGCAGATTAATAATAAGAATAAAAATACTTGTTTTATAAAAAGGTGTGTCGTGTGTGGATCTTTGAAAAGATTAAATTTGTAATTGAAGTTATTCTAGATCAATCTTTAAACAAGATTAAATTTTCATTCGTGATTTGGGATTATTAATTTTCAAGGTCCTAACGACAAACATTTTACTTAAATGACACCCACGAAAAATATTTTGGGTTACAATAATTATATTAATTATAACCAACGCTTTCTAGTATACAACGATAAAATATTTTAAATAAACTAATGGACGACATCTCACAAAAAAGAAGCTACGAGGGGATGTACTGATTTTAAACCCCATAAATATGTTTTTAGGTTTAGAAAGTTGATCCAATCAAAACCTAATAAGTTTACTAAGAATTCTAGAATTGTAGCCCGAAAAAGATATTCGGATATTTCGACAAAACGTAGAGAAAAATCGGAGTACGCAAAAATAGAAACTTTATTAGATATTACATGAAATAATCGAAATGCATCATTTTATGGGGGGTGAGAACTTAACGTGGAAAGAGACTACAAAAACAGGTAAAAACGTTTTAAACACCGACAGGAATTATTTAAAATATAAATTTAGCATCCTTCTATGTGCAGAAAAACGATATATGTCATAAATATTCTTATAAATTAAAAATATATTTTAAAATATTTGAATTAAAACAAAATTTCTAACTTTTATTGTACGCAGATTTTTAAAATTTAAATAAAACTGAATAAACCGAATCCATTTCCTATTGTCGAAAACGTAAACGTTAAATTGCTTTCCCAAAAAGGGCACTTACCTTAACGTGCTAGAATGTCACTCGATCAAATATTCAAAATTTGAGTTCACCGCTGAACCGCGCACTTTTCAGGACTGAAGAATATCAACAGATACATGATGGTCTTCGGTGGTGTCTAGGTCGACGCCAAGAAGGTCGACCAAAAAAGACTTTATAATTCGACTACGGGAAATAACAAGGATGTCTAGTTGAACAAGAAAATTTTTGTGAAACTCAACTTTATAGTAGGCAACACAATTTTCGTGTGTGTACGTACGTTTGGTTGTCTAGCTTAGATTAAACTCGATTCAATATGCGAATCGATAGCGGACAATTTAGTTTGTCTATGTTTTTTTTTACAACTTCTTAGTTTAATATAATAGAAAACGATTCAGTTTTTATTACAATTTACAAATTAATGTTCCGAACCGAAATTATAATTCTCGTAATCCCATCAGTGTTTTTGTTTTATAGATAAACGTAGTATAAACAATCGATTTTGAATGCCACATTACTAATTAATATTCCTGGTATTTCTTGATAATATATCGCAAAAAACAACCAAGATGGTATGTCAAACAGTCATCAAACCCTTGATTACTGAGGAAAAATTCAAAGGCTTCTCTGCTATAGCACAGCCTTATAGGCTCTGCTAAAGACACCTAGAGGCTAATCTCCATAGAAAAATTGAAACCAGAAAATCTGATTAGCTAGAGAGCAATGATAAACCAATGGACCAAATCCACAGCATGTTGGACATCAATAAAGATCTTCCGCAAGCTTGTAATGCATCTTTTTGGTACATCGATGGTTTAAGCTAGCGCAAGGAGCTGGATCGGGCATTTGTGGACAATAATGAAAGCTCTCCATACCACTAGGAAAATAACACATCCAGAAAGGTATTTAATGCATGTCCAAGCTAGCGTGGGAATACAAACAAACTCTAAAAGTATCCCTAAAATAGCCACCAGAACACCAAGGTATACCAGGTAATAAGACAGCAGACAGCTTTGCCCAGTAATGACTCCATACTCAGGACTAGATCCCTACTGTAGCTTCAATTCAGTTTATTGTTGGTAATTAAAGTCTTAATATTAAAAAAAAAATGTAATTATTAAATTTGTAGTTAACAATCTCAATACAAAGTAGAATTTTACCAATACCTAGAGGGATAGGAAATAATGTATAATAAATAGTTTGAAAATAAATAATTACAACTTTTCTTCGTCTTTAAGATCAACTAACTGCTCGCTAGACTTCCAAATATCATCACAGAATTTCTTGTTCCATGTTACGGGAGGTTGAGGAAATACTGTACAGTCCCAAAAATGTTTGCCACTAGTTTCTTTTAGTTGATTAGATAGAGCCAGATGAATTGCGGTTTGGGCACCTTGTTCGGGAGTCTGAAATCACAATTGAAACCCCAATAACGTAACTACTGAAATATAATTAAAATTTCATTACCTTTCCATAAACAAAGAGAAACGCGAATCTCAATAATCTGTATATAGTCCTTATACCATCAATACGAACAGATCTTCTGAAACCTTTCGTATTTATTAAGCCCGGATGTAGAGAATTGCTGGTAACACCGTGGTCCTTCAGTTTATCAGCGAATCCATTGGCAGCTATTACCACTGCAGCTTTGGAGTTTGCGTAGAGGAGTATTTGACGAAATAACGATAGAGCTTGTCCCGGAGGAAGATTCAAATTCTCCAAACTCAAATTGCTGCAGAATGCCAGAGCGGAACTAACAAATATGATACGACTCGGAGCTGATTTTTTCAACAGATCTATAAAGAAGAAATATTAAATGTATCGGAAATAAACAAATCGGAATAGAAGCTAAATCGAGAATATACAAGGCCAAGGTAAAATCCATAAAGACCTACACCGCTGAGACACGGCCAGAAACTAAAAGAATTATGGAAACAGCAGAGATGAAAGTTCCTACTGGACAAGGAAAGAAATGGTTTCTATCAAGAAAGAAAGAAAGAAAAGACTGGTCAAGATGGCGCGCGATAAATACCCATTGAACCGAAGGAGACCAGATAAAAGATGGAGCGACAACCTTGAGGCAGGATAGGAGGCAAGGATGTCGAAGATAAAGCAGGCAACTAAACCTAATACACGAAAGAAGAAGAGGTTTAAATGTTTTGAAACCCTGGAACGACGTAAGAAAATGGAATGTAAAATTTTCTGCTGTTTGTTTCAGAACGTCCATTGCGTGTAACTGAGCTCTAGATCGACAATAGATTATTTGGTTAGGTTAGGTTAGTTTAGGTTAGGTTAGGTTAGGTTAGGCATCCCTTTAGATATATTGGTGTTCCTATTGGAGAATTTTTCTGCTCCAAAAGTAGCAATTTGTTCCGTTGAAATGCCCATTCGTGTCGGCCCGATTGTTTCGAAGATGTAAATCCATGATTTAATTAAATTTACACTTGATTTAAGCCCTACGCGTTTCCTAGTCACAAAAGTGTAAAAATTTATGGCCCGTCTTGTAGTAATCTCAAGTCATTCGAGTAAAAAAGTTTATTTTGATTAACACACAAGTATATTAGTTTAAACGCAGACAAAGAAATTAATATTTGATTCAACATTGTTAAAATTACGTGTCGAATCGAATATGATTCACAAACGCCTTATAATGAACGTTAACCTGAGGGGGTTAACTAACTACTCACCTGCCAAAAGGTGCGTCAACAAAAAGGGTCCGAAATAATTAACTTGCATGGTCGAATGCAACCCATCGTCAGTGTGTTTGTTTCCCCTACTTCCAACTTCGGCATTGTTTATCAAAATGTCTAATCTGTCCTCTTCCCTTTTTATTTCTTCAGCAAATTTTCTCACCGATTGCAATGAAGTGAAATCGAGAAGTTTAGTTTCGATATTTGTATTATTTGTAACTTCTATAATCTTAGCTTTAGCTTTAGCCGGTTCTTTTTTATCTGCTAGGATAACGCGACATCCTCTCGAAGCTAGATGGAGTGCAGTTTGGAATCCAACAGCTGCAACATGAATATGAATTCAAAATCAAATAATTAGGAAAGCTATAACAAGAATTAATGTGAAAAAAAGTTGATGAGCTTCAAAAAAAGTTTGTTTGAAGGATTGATAACCGTTAAAGAAAAATTTAGGCAGTAGGAGATGATCCAATAACCTACTATTTGTTCTAACACGCTGAAAGACACGATAGTCCGGGGAAGTAAGATCAAAAAATATATCAATGAGGGGTCACCTAGATTTCTAACCAAATCCTCTGGAAACTCGAAACGCAGCTTGAAAGCTCTAAAATTCGATGGTATTTTTGCTCATAACTTTGTCTGAAGTACTCGCACAAACAAATCGTGGAGATGAAATTTATAGGAAATTTTATGCCCTACATGATGATGGAAGTCGATTTGTGAAATAAAAATTTTTTCGACTTGAAATTTTCCAAAAAATGAAAATGTTTTCAAAATGTTTTAACTGGCAATCATACTGAAAATAGCCGTATCGAGATCGAGACATAGGAAAATATAGACAGTCTGCTATAAAAAATTTACGTTTTTTCAGATTCGGAAAATTCAAAATGGCGGCCGTAAAAATCGGAAATATATCCTTTTTTTTTCAATCACGCGTCCTTTTGGAAAAATTAACGAAATCGAAATGCTTTTTTTACACAATCTTTTTTAAACATAAAAAAAACATAACGTGGAAGATTTCATATTTTTGGTTTTTTCGACAAAATAAACTACAGTTTTAACTTTTTTGGTATACAGCCCACAGTCTGACTCTTCCAAAAACAATATTTTTCAGATGAATCACCAGCATTTTCTTTCAAAGCTAAGTTATTCTTTAAAATTGAGAACCCACTCCAAAACGTGGAAGATTTCATATTTTTGGTTTTTTCGATAAAATAAACTACAGTTTTAACTTTTTTGGTATACAGCCCACAGTCGGACTCTTCCAAAAACAATATTTTTCAGATATATCACCAGCATTTTCTTTCAAAGCTAAATTATTCTTTAAAATTGAGAACCCACTCCAAAACGTGGAAGATTTCATATTTTTGGTTTTTTCGACAAAATAAACTACAGTTTTAACTTTTTTGGTATACAGCTCACAGTCGGACTCTTCCAAAAAACTATATTTTTCAGATGAATCACCAGCATTTTCTTTCAAAGCTAAATTATTCTTTAAAATTGAGAACCCACTCCAAAACGTGGAAGATTTCATATTTTTGGTTTTTTCGACAAAATAAACTACAGTTTTAACTTTTTTGGTATACAGCCCACAGTCGGACTCTTCCAAAAACAATATTTTTCAGATATATCACCAGCATTTTCTTTCAAAGCTAAATTATTCTTTAAAATTGAGAACCCACTCCAAAACGTGGAAGATTTCATATTTTTGGTTTTTTCGACAAAATAAACTACAGTTTTAACTTTTTTGGTATACAGCCCACAGTCGGACTCTTCCAAAAACAATATTTTTCAGATATTTCACCAGCATTTTCTTTCAAAGCTAAATTATTCTTTAAAATTGAGAACCCACTCCAAAACGTGGAAGATTTCATATTTTTGGTTTTTTCGACAAAATAAACTACAGTTTTAACTTTTTTGGTATACAGCTCACAGTCGGACTCTTCCAAAAACAATATTTTTCAGATGAATCACCAGCATTTTCTTTCAAAGCTAAATTATTCTTTAAAATTGAGAACCCACTCCATAACGTGGAAGATTTCATATTTTTGGTTTTTTCGATAAAATAAACTACATTTTTAACTTTTTTGGTATACAGCTCACAGTCGGACTCTTCCAAAAAACTATATTTTTCAGATGAATCACCAGCATTTTCTTTCAAAGCTAAATTATTCTTTAACATTGAGAACCCACTCCATAACGTGGAAGATTTCATATTTTTGGTTTTTTCGACAAAATAAACTACATTTTTAACTTTTTTGGTATACAGCCCACAGTCGGACTCTTCCAAAAAACAATATTTTTCAGATGAATCACCAGCATTTTCTTTCAAAGCTAAGTTATTCTTTAACATTGAGAACCCACTCCATAACGTGGAAGATTTCATATTTTTGGTTTTTTCGATAAAATAAACTACATTTTTAACTTTTTTGGTATACAGCTCACAGTCGGACTCTTCCAAAAAACTATATTTTTCAGATGAATCACCAGCATTTTCTTTCAAAGCTAAATTATTCTTTAAAATTGAGAACCCACTCCATAACGTGGAAGATTTCATATTTTTGGTTTTTTCGACAAAATAAACTACAGTTTTAACTTTTTTGGTATACAGCCCACAGTCAGACTCTTCCAAAAAACAATATTTTTCAGATGTATCACCAGCATTTTCTTTCAAAGCTAAGTTATTCTTTAACATTGAGAACCGACTCCATAACGTGGAAGATTTCATATTTTTGGTTTTTTCGACAAAATAAACTACAGTTTTAACTTTTTTGGTATACAGCCCACAGTCAGACTCTTCCAAAAAACAATATTTTTCAGATGTATCACCAGCATTTTCTTTCAAAGCTAAGTTATTCTTTAACATTGAGAACCCACTCCATAACGTGGAAGATTTCATATTTTTGGTTTTTTCGACAAAATAAACTACAGTTTTAACTTTTTTGGTATACAGCCCACAGTCGGACTCTTCCAAAAAACTATATTTTTCAGATGAATCACCAGCATTTTCTTTCAAAGCTAAGTTATTCTTTAAAATTGAGAACCCACTCCAAAACGTGGAAGATTTCATATTTTTGGTTTTTTCGACAAAATAAACTACATTTTTAACTTTTTTGGTATACAGCTCACAGTCGGACTCTTCCAAAAAACTATATTTTTCAGATGAATCACCAGCATTTTCTTTCAAAGCTAAATTATTCTTTAAAATTGAGAACCCACTCCAAAACGTGGAAGATTTCATATTTTTGGTTTTTTCGACAAAATAAACTACAGTTTTAACTTTTTTGGTATACAGCTCACAGTCGGACTCTTCCAAAAAACTATATTTTTCAGATGAATCACCAGCATTTTCTTTCAAAGCTAAATTATTCTTTAAAATTGAGAACCCACTCCAAAACGTGGAAGATTTCATATTTTTGGTTTTTTCGACAAAATAAACTACAGTTTTAACTTTTTTGGTATACAGCCCACAGTCGGACTCTTCCAAAAAACAATATTTTTCAGATGAATCACCAGCATTTTCTTTCAAAGCTAAGTTATTCTTTAAAATTGAGAACCCACTCCAAAACGTGGAAGATTTCATATTTTTGGTTTTTTCGATAAAATAAACTACAGTTTTAACTTTTTTGGTATACAGCTCACAGTCGGACTCTTCCAAAAAACTATATTTTTCAGATGAATCACCAGCATTTTCTTTCAAAGCTAAATTATTCTTTAAAATTGAGAACCCACTCCAAAACGTGGAAGATTTCATATTTTTGGTTTTTTCGACAAAATAAACTATAGTTTTAACTTTTTTGGTATACAGCCCACAGTCGGACTCTTCCAAAAACAATATTTTTCAGATATATCACCAGCATTTTCTTTCAAAGCTAAATTATTCTTTAAAATTGAGAACCCACTCCAAAACGTGGAAGATTTCATATTTTTGGTTTTTTCGACAAAATAAACTACAGTTTTAACTTTTTTGGTATACAGCCCACAGTCGGACTCTTCCAAAAACAATATTTTTCAGATATTTCACCAGCATTTTCTTTCAAAGCTAAATTATTCTTTAAAATTGAGAACCCACTCCATAACGTGGAAGATTTCATATTTTTGGTTTTTTCGATAAAATAAACTACATTTTTAACTTTTTTGGTATACAGCTCACAGTCGGACTCTTCCAAAAAACTATATTTTTCAGATGAATCACCAGCATTTTCTTTCAAAGCTAAATTATTCTTTAACATTGAGAACCCACTCCATAACGTGGAAGATTTCATATTTTTGGTTTTTTCGACAAAATAAACTACATTTTTAACTTTTTTGGTATACAGCCCACAGTCGGACTCTTCCAAAAAACAATATTTTTCAGATGAATCACCAGCATTTTCTTTCAAAGCTAAGTTATTCTTTAACATTGAGAACCCACTCCATAACGTGGAAGATTTCATATTTTTGGTTTTTTCGACAAAATAAACTACATTTTTAACTTTTTTGGTATACAGCCCACAGTCGGACTCTTCCAAAAAACAATATTTTTCAGATGAATCACCAGCATTTTCTTTCAAAGCTAAGTTATTCTTTAACATTGAGAACCCACTCCAAAACGTGGAAGATTTCATATTTTTGGTTTTTTCGACAAAATAAACTACAGTTTTAACTTTTTTGGTATACAGCCCACAGTCGGACTCTTCCAAAAACAATATTTTTCAGATATATCACCAGCATTTTCTTTCAAAGCTAAATTATTCTTTAAAATTGAGAACCCACTCCAAAACGTGGAAGATTTCATATTTTTGGTTTTTTCGACAAAATAAACTACAGTTTTAACTTTTTTGGTATACAGCCCACAGTCGGACTCTTCCAAAAACAATATTTTTCAGATATTTCACCAGCATTTTCTTTCAAAGCTAAATTATTCTTTAAAATTGAGAACCCACTCCAAAACGTGGAAGATTTCATATTTTTGGTTTTTTCGACAAAATAAACTACAGTTTTAACTTTTTTGGTATACAGCTCACAGTCGGACTCTTCCAAAAACAATATTTTTCAGATGAATCACCAGCATTTTCTTTCAAAGCTAAATTATTCTTTAAAATTGAGAACCCACTCCATAACGTGGAAGATTTCATATTTTTGGTTTTTTCGATAAAATAAACTACATTTTTAACTTTTTTGGTATACAGCTCACAGTCGGACTCTTCCAAAAAACTATATTTTTCAGATGAATCACCAGCATTTTCTTTCAAAGCTAAATTATTCTTTAACATTGAGAACCCACTCCATAACGTGGAAGATTTCATATTTTTGGTTTTTTCGACAAAATAAACTACATTTTTAACTTTTTTGGTATACAGCCCACAGTCGGACTCTTCCAAAAAACAATATTTTTCAGATGAATCACCAGCATTTTCTTTCAAAGCTAAGTTATTCTTTAACATTGAGAACCCACTCCATAACGTGGAAGATTTCATATTTTTGGTTTTTTCGATAAAATAAACTACATTTTTAACTTTTTTGGTATACAGCTCACAGTCGGACTCTTCCAAAAAACTATATTTTTCAGATGAATCACCAGCATTTTCTTTCAAAGCTAAATTATTCTTTAAAATTGAGAACCCACTCCATAACGTGGAAGATTTCATATTTTTGGTTTTTTCGACAAAATAAACTACAGTTTTAACTTTTTTGGTATACAGCCCACAGTCAGACTCTTCCAAAAAACAATATTTTTCAGATGTATCACCAGCATTTTCTTTCAAAGCTAAGTTATTCTTTAACATTGAGAACCGACTCCATAACGTGGAAGATTTCATATTTTTGGTTTTTTCGACAAAATAAACTACAGTTTTAACTTTTTTGGTATACAGCCCACAGTCAGACTCTTCCAAAAAACAATATTTTTCAGATGTATCACCAGCATTTTCTTTCAAAGCTAAGTTATTCTTTAACATTGAGAACCCACTCCATAACGTGGAAGATTTCATATTTTTGGTTTTTTCGACAAAATAAACTACAGTTTTAACTTTTTTGGTATACAGCCCACAGTCGGACTCTTCCAAAAAACTATATTTTTCAGATGAATCACCAGCATTTTCTTTCAAAGCTAAGTTATTCTTTAAAATTGAGAACCCACTCCAAAACGTGGAAGATTTCATATTTTTGGTTTTTTCGACAAAATAAACTACATTTTTAACTTTTTTGGTATACAGCTCACAGTCGGACTCTTCCAAAAAACTATATTTTTCAGATGAATCACCAGCATTTTCTTTCAAAGCTAAATTATTCTTTAAAATTGAGAACCCACTCCAAAACGTGGAAGATTTCATATTTTTGGTTTTTTCGACAAAATAAACTACAGTTTTAACTTTTTTGGTATACAGCTCACAGTCGGACTCTTCCAAAAAACTATATTTTTCAGATGAATCACCAGCATTTTCTTTCAAAGCTAAATTATTCTTTAAAATTGAGAACCCACTCCAAAACGTGGAAGATTTCATATTTTTGGTTTTTTCGACAAAATAAACTACAGTTTTAACTTTTTTGGTATACAGCCCACAGTCGGACTCTTCCAAAAAACAATATTTTTCAGATGAATCACCAGCATTTTCTTTCAAAGCTAAGTTATTCTTTAAAATTGAGAACCCACTCCAAAACGTGGAAGATTTCATATTTTTGGTTTTTTCGATAAAATAAACTACAGTTTTAACTTTTTTGGTATACAGCTCACAGTCGGACTCTTCCAAAAAACTATATTTTTCAGATGAATCACCAGCATTTTCTTTCAAAGCTAAATTATTCTTTAAAATTGAGAACCCACTCCAAAACGTGGAAGATTTCATATTTTTGGTTTTTTCGACAAAATAAACTATAGTTTTAACTTT
The DNA here is from genome assembly GCF_026230105.1 of Diorhabda sublineata. NCBI lineage: Eukaryota > Metazoa > Arthropoda > Insecta > Coleoptera > Chrysomelidae > Diorhabda > Diorhabda sublineata. The sequence goes on from NC_079478.1 coordinate 882,274, forward strand.
TTTGGTATACAGCCCACAGTCGGACTCTTCCAAAAACAATATTTTTCAGATATATCACCAGCATTTTCTTTCAAAGCTAAATTATTCTTTAAAATTGAGAACCCACTCCAAAACGTGGAAGATTTCATATTTTTGGTTTTTTCGACAAAATAAACTACAGTTTTAACTTTTTTGGTATACAGCCCACAGTCGGACTCTTCCAAAAACAATATTTTTCAGATATTTCACCAGCATTTTCTTTCAAAGCTAAATTATTCTTTAAAATTGAGAACCCACTCCAAAACGTGGAAGATTTCATATTTTTGGTTTTTTCGACAAAATAAACTACAGTTTTAACTTTTTTGGTATACAGCTCACAGTCGGACTCTTCCAAAAACAATATTTTTCAGATGAATCACCAGCATTTTCTTTCAAAGCTAAATTATTCTTTAAAATTGAGAACCCACTCCATAACGTGGAAGATTTCATATTTTTGGTTTTTTCGATAAAATAAACTACATTTTTAACTTTTTTGGTATACAGCTCACAGTCGGACTCTTCCAAAAAACTATATTTTTCAGATGAATCACCAGCATTTTCTTTCAAAGCTAAATTATTCTTTAACATTGAGAACCCACTCCATAACGTGGAAGATTTCATATTTTTGGTTTTTTCGACAAAATAAACTACATTTTTAACTTTTTTGGTATACAGCCCACAGTCGGACTCTTCCAAAAAACAATATTTTTCAGATGAATCACCAGCATTTTCTTTCAAAGCTAAGTTATTCTTTAACATTGAGAACCCACTCCATAACGTGGAAGATTTCATATTTTTGGTTTTTTCGATAAAATAAACTACATTTTTAACTTTTTTGGTATACAGCTCACAGTCGGACTCTTCCAAAAAACTATATTTTTCAGATGAATCACCAGCATTTTCTTTCAAAGCTAAATTATTCTTTAAAATTGAGAACCCACTCCATAACGTGGAAGATTTCATATTTTTGGTTTTTTCGACAAAATAAACTACAGTTTTAACTTTTTTGGTATACAGCCCACAGTCGGACTCTTCCAAAAACAATATTTTTCAGATATATCACCAGCATTTTCTTTCAAAGCTAAATTATTCTTTAAAATTGAGAACCCACTCCAAAACGTGGAAGATTTCATATTTTTGGTTTTTTCGACAAAATAAACTACAGTTTTAACTTTTTTGGTATACAGCCCACAGTCGGACTCTTCCAAAAACAATATTTTTCAGATATATCACCAGCATTTTCTTTCAAAGCTAAATTATT